>NC_084612.1:49158695-49423695 GCF_033978795.1 Nerophis ophidion | reverse complement strand
TGTGATCCTGTTCTGTCTCCCTGTAATATCTGTCTGCTCTTGAATGGGATTGTGTGATCCTGTTCTGTCCCCCTGTAATGTCTGTCTGCTCTTGAATGGGATTATGCGATCCTGTTCTGTCTCCCTGTAATGTTTGATTGCTCTTGAATGGATTTGTGTGATCCTGTTCTGTCTCCCTGTAATGTCTGTCTGCTCTTGAATGGGATTGTGTGATCCTGTTCTGTCTCCCTGTAATGTTTTTCTGCTCCTGAATGGGATTGTGTGATCCTGTTCTGTCTCCCTGTACTGTCTGTCTGCTCTTGAATGGGATTATGCGATCCTGTTCTGTCTCCCTGTAATGTTTGTTTGCTCTTGAATGGATTTGTGTGATCCTGTTCTGTCTCCCTGTAATGTCTGTCTGTTCTTGAATGGGATTGTGCTATCCTGTTCTGTCTCCCTGTAATGTTTTTCTGCTCCTGAATGGGATTGTGTGATCCTGTTCTGTCTCCATGTAATGTCTGTCTGCTCTTGAATGGGATTGTATGATCCTGTTCTGTCTCCCTGTAATGTTTGTCTGCTCTTGAATGGGATTGTGCGATCCTGTTCTGTCTCTCTGTAATGTTTTTCTGCTCCTGAATGGGATTGTGTGATCCTGTTCTGTCTCCCCGTAATGTCTGTCTGCTCTTGAATGGGATTGTGCAATCCTGTTCTGTCTCTCTGTAATGTTTGTCTGCTCTTGAATGGATTTGTGTGATCCTGTTCTGTCTCCCTGTAATGTCTGTCTGCTCTTGAATGGGATTGTGCGATCCTGTTCTGTCTCCCTGTAATGTCTGTCTAATCTTGAATGGGATTGTGCAATCATGTTCTGTCTCCTTGTAATGTTTGTCTGCTCCTCAATGGGATTGTGTGATCCTGTTTTGTCTCCCTATGATGTCTGTCTGCTCTTGAATGGGATTGTGCGATCCTGTTCTGTCTCCCTGTAATGTTTTTCTGCTCCTGAATGGGATTGTGTGATCCTGTTCTGTCTCCCTGTAATGTCTGTCTGCTCTTGAATGGGATTGTGCGATCCTGTTCTGTATCCATGTAATGTTTTTTCTGCTCCTGAATGGGATTGTGTGATCCTGTTCTGTCTCTCTGTAATGTTTGTCTGCTTTTGAATAGGATTGTGCTGAAAATCTTATTTTCCCCTGGGGATTAATAAAGTATTACTGATTCTGATTAAAGGAATAAGCGGTAGAAAATGAATGGATGGATGGATGATTCTGATGTCTGCAAAGAATATTTCTTTCTGGACACATTGAAGGGCCAAATCCTGCCCGGGAATTATATCACACTAGCCCCCGGGTTCAGTTCAAAACTCGAGAGATGAACATTTTTGCAACTAATTCCTAAAAAACACAACAGTGCGCCTGTTGTACACAAACCCCTAAAAGAGATCTTCGGGAGCCCGGTAGACAGGTTAAATCAAATCATTTATTGACATAAACAGGTCAGAATTGCTTTCCAGCAGTCTCTGTCTCATATGTGTGTGTCTCTCTCTCTCTGGCTCCAACTCCAACTCTCGTGTCTCGGTCCGGCTGCTGCTATTAAAGGCAACAGGTGACTAGATAACCAACTCCAGCTGGGCAATCCACCTGTCCCTAGTTTCCAGGCCGGCCATACACACCCCATTCCTCCAGGAGGTGTGCTAACTACGCCCTCCTCCACAATGACTCATTTTAACGTGCCTTATAGATAGATCGATAGACAGATAGACAGATAGATAGATAGATAGATAGATAGATAGATAGATAGATAGATAGATAGATAGATAGATAGATAGATAGATAGATAGATAGATAGATAGATAGATAGATAGATAGATAGATAGTACTTTATGGATTCCTTCAGGAGAGTTCCTTCAGTAAAATTTAAATTCCAGTAGCAGTATACAGAGTTGAGATCAATTTAAAAAGTAAATAATGGGAGTTTAAATGGAAGCAAAATAGAAAAATATTAAAATAAAAATAAAAATAAAAATCAACAATGGGAATAAAAATATAACAGTAAAATAAGAATATAACAAGAGAAACTAGGCAGTAGTGACCATTTTATGAAAACGTATTGCACTGTTATTGTTTTGCATCCCCCGTCATCCTAGTACCCCCCGACCCCCTCCCCAGAGAGGAGTTGTACAGTCTAATAGCGTGTGGGACAAAGGATTTTTTGAGTCTATTAGTCCTGCACTTGGGATGAAGTAGTCTCGCACTGAACAGGCTCCTCTGGCTACTGATAACGCTATGCAGAGGGTGACTGGCATCATCCAGGATGCTCTCTCGTTTTTCCACAGTCCTCTTCTCTGCCACCGTCACCAGTGACTCCAGTTTCATTCCGAGCTAATAAACTATCACCAGGGTGTCAAAATCATTTAGCATGACGCAAATTATATTCCCACGACATGGTAACTTAAAAATACAACTAAAACAACTTCAGAATGTTTTCTTTGTTTTACTTTTGGCCCAACATAGAACGAGCACATTCTGAAAATGTACACATCACAAATAAAACACTTCAAGTTCAATGAAAGTTCTGAGGGGAAAAAAATGGTGCAGTTTTTAAAAAAACCCACAAAGACCACAACGATGTCCACAACACAAAGTGTAAAGAGAAAGCCAGGTCAGCAACATCCGTATCCTTCTAATAATTTTAACATAAACTGTGCAGGCGCGACACACCACAGACTGCTTTCAAAAATATTTTCGTCAGTGCGCCATTTTTAAAAGGAAGTGATGCACTTAGTCACAGCTGTGGCCAATCAATTGCCATAACAAAAAAATAATAAAAAATCAAGAACTACTTCAAAAATGAAAGTGCACAAATAATGGACGAAATGGAAAATTGTACAAAATAAAGCAAAGATTTAGACTTAGACTTAGACAAACTTTAATGATCCACAAGGGATCATTGACGATGTCATAGAGTTGGGGACGGCGTGGCGCAGTCAGTATAGTGGCCGTGCCAGCAAACTGAGGATTCCTGGTTCGATCCTCACCTTCTACCAACCTTGTCACGTCCTTTGTGTCTTTGAGCAAGACACTTCACCCTCGCTCCGGATGGGTTGTGGTTAGGGCCTTGCATGTGCGTGAATGGGTGAATGTGGAAATAGTGTGGAAGCGCTTTGTGTACCTTGAAGGTACAAAAGCGTTATACAAGTGTGGAGGGGGCGTGGCCTGTGGGCCTGGCGCGGAACGGGGTGTGCAAGGACTGGCCTCGAACACACCAGTAGGTGAGTCAAAGGCCCAGGTGGGCCTTGTTATCTAATCACCTGTCGTCTTTATTAGCAGCAGCCGGAATGAGACACACAGACTTTGAAAAATACATTTTCCTGAAAAGCAAAAGCCTTGCACTATTTTATAGAAATAAAACAGTGTTGTACCCTGAAAGCCGGGCTCTCGTGGCAGTGTCTTGTGGTCCGAGGACCCCACTAGAGGGCAACTTCTACAACAGGTGTAGCCCATTTACCATTACAAAGGAAATTGTTCCACACAGTAGCTCAGTTACAAAGGATTGAAAGTGTAAGGATGGAAAGGACAATGCAGGTATAAAATGGACTAAAAATGTTCCGTAGTAGCAATATAAAATTCAACATATATGTAATATTTACATAATACAAGTACAGTATCTGACAGTGTTTTTCAACCTTTTTTGAGCCAAGGCAAATTTTTTTCAATAGAGAAAAAGGTCAAAAAATGAAACTCCAACAGGTTGTCGTGCCTTATTTTGAGTTTGTTGTTGTTTTCCTGCATGCCGTGCTTTAGTTCTTGTTTTGCGCTGTTATTTTGGTGACCCTTCCTTCCTGTTTTGTTGTTTGTTTTCCTGTTGCAGCTTCACGCCTTCTTTTGAGTTACTATCGCCTGACCTGCTTTGTGTTCACAATCGAGACTATTTAAGTTGTGTGTAAGCCATCCTTCTTTGTGGGGACATTGTTGATTGTCATGTCATGTACGGATGTACTTTATGGATGCCATCTCTGCTCCACATGCTTTAAGTCTTTGCTGTCATCCGGCATTCTGTTTGTGTTTACCTTTTACTTTCGTTTTGCATAGCCTTCCCTAATCTTCGGTGCCTTTTCTTTTCCCTTTTGTTAATTTTTGGTTCAGTCATAGCATACCATTTTACCTGCACATTGTCTCCCACTGTGCTCTGCATAGTTGGATTACGACAAACCATATTTGACGCATTACGACTTCTACAAAGCAATGAACTACCTGCTGCCACCTACTTACATGGAGTATTACAAGGTTACCCTGCCGAGCTCTATCTGGCACAGACACTCGACAATGGCAGATTATTTGCAGATTAGAATGATTGATTTGCAAAAAAAATATTTTTTTGGCCACTTAGGTAAAGTTGCAAAATTTCTCACACTAGTGTGCAGCGGCATAGTGGTTGAAAAACAGTGGTTTATGATATATACTGATATGTTATATCATATGTTTGTATTATATATACAATATATAACAATTACCATGTACAATATGAACACCATGTACATGTACAACGACACAGGAAGTCATTCATACCGACAGCCATCAGACTCTATAATGCATATGTTCCTTCTGACTGTTCATGCACTGTATTTATATTATTCACATGTGAATAATGCTGTATAATAGACTGTATTTATATTATTCACATGTAAAAAATACCTAACTTTTTATTGTCTATTGTGAGCAACCTGTGGTGATGAATTTCCCCCAGGGATCAACAAAGTATATTCTATTCTATTCTATTCTATTCTATTCTATTACAGTAAATGAAACACCTGCAGGATAAAATAGAGAGTGGATCAAGCAGAAAATAGACATTATAAACAAAGAGATGTAGCTAACATATAAGGTGTCAGGTAATAGACAGATATCATCTATTGCTGTATTATAGAGCTGGATGGAGTGCGGAATGTATATGTATATGTATAAATATATAAATATATATATATATATATATACATATATATATATATATAAATTAAAAAAAATAAAAAAAAAAAATAAAAATATATATATATATATATATATATATATATATATATATATATATATATATATATACATACGGGCTTCACGGTGGCAGAGGGGTTAGTGCGTCTGCCTCACAATATGAAGCTCCTGCAGTCCTGGGTTCAAATCCAGGCACGGGATCTTTCTGTGAGGAGTTTGCATGTTCCGGCTTCCTCCCACTTCCAAAGACATGCACCTGGGGATAGGTTGATTGGCAACACTAAATTGGCCCTAGTATGTATATGTGAGTGTGAAGGTTGTCTGTCTATCTGTGTTGGCCCTGCGATGAGGTGGCGACTTGTCCAGGGTGCATTTTCTACCGCTTATTCCCTTTTTGGGGTCGCATATATATATATATATATATATATATATATATATATATATATATATATATATATATATACATATATATATATACGAATTTAGTACAGTATCATAGGAAAATAAATGTGTGGGCAACCATTATAATAAAAGGAGACATTACTCGCAGCCCCCCTTTACAATGTACCTCTCTTGCTTGGTCTAAACCAGAGCTGGGAAAATATTTTGACTCGGGAGCCACATTGTGAGAAAAAAAATGCGTGTGGGGGGGGCCAATTTGTATATGTGTATAAAAAATATATACACTTTTAGCTATAAAAATCTGCTGTCCAGTATGTGTGTTTGGGTCACTTTTTTTGAAGAACACTATACCAAAAGTCACAATGACCGATAGAGTTCTAAAAAAGTTATGACGGTCTACCACAAAAGAATGGAATGGAATTTAATTTTTTTTTACTGAATGAGACACCCAAAATGTACATGAAAATAAAGAAAGTGTGATTTACATTATTAACTATGAACAATAAAACACTTAACACAAGAACAACATACGAACATCTTTTACTTCTCAGACCAGCTCTTCCAGAGATTTTACAATCAAGCAAAACACCAAAAAAATTTTAACAGCAAAATATGAATGAGAAGTGTAAAAATCAAAATCACTTTTATGCAGACATTTGATGTAAAAATTTGCTTCCGCAGCTGTTCCCGACACATGTGTTTTGGGCTGGCTGCTCTGAAAACAAGCCCCGCCCACTCCGCTTTGTTCCTGGTTGGATCTGCTGTGAAGTAGATTACCGTAATAACTCCTATAACACCCAAAAGCGCGCTTTTCGACCATTAAAATACTTTGTATAGTTCAAGACTTGGGGTAATTTAAAAACAGCACGGCACATCATAATGGCGGCTACCAGTTTTTATGTTAAAGGTGTGGTAAATTATACTGTGCACCATTCTTTTATATGATGATTAGCTAGCATGTGTTTGTATTTGGTCACAGAATCTTCTAGAGGGTTATTCTAATAAGGAAATATGCCCTTAGAGAGTTTCAAAGGTGCATATGTTCATCACAAGTTCTCTACAGAGTGGTGGTTCTTTCCCCCATGACAACTAGAATCCAGGTTTGGATTTTAGGAGGAAGAGTAAAGACATCTGGTAGGAAGCCCCCACAGGTAGGAGTAAAGGATACGGGTCGGAGGTCACCTGACTCAAACTGATCAGACTTGTCCAGGGTGTACGCCGTCTTCCGCCCGAATGCAGCTGAGATAGGCTCCAGCGCCCTCCGCGACCCCGAAAAGGACAAGCGGTAAAAGATGGATGGATGGAGGGTTTGTCTTCTCCAATTTAGGAGTGCCTCATTTGTCACTTGACCTCCTCCAGGAACTGCATTCCTGCACAATGATGCTCACGTGTAATAAAGCAATTTTTAGTTCAGCAAAGCGTCTCCAACGTCTCTTTTGATCCAGCCTTACTGCAATATCACCCTTCTGTCGGGACGAGGATGACGAGACCAGAAATACACATCAGTCGCCAATAAACCTAAAGTGCCAGTTTGGCCAATGAAAGGACGTGAGAGTACCTATGAACAGTAAACCCACACAGAAAATGTAATCTAGAAAAGTTTCTTGTTGCAACATCATCAAGCTTGCAGTCTGATGGATGGCAGGATTAACCTCTGCCAGGAGGTGCTGGTCATCCTCCCACGTTGCTCTTTGACACGCACAACTTCCGCCGTCCGGGCAGACCAGACGCCGCCGCCCCCCAATGATGACTTCACAGCAGCAAGGCATTAAGAATTGATGTTCTCCTTAACGTCCGAGACTGTGGCCATTAGTCCGTCTAGCATCGCCCGCTCACGGACACAACAAAGGTGAAAACACACACCATCCTTCAAAAATGAAAGTGAAACACAGCAGGGCACACGAGTGGTCCTCGGAGGAGCAGAAGCCCATTAGGAAAAACAACAGAGGAGAGAGAGATTATCATTTCATGTAACGACTGCTGAGTTGAGGGAGAAGAGGACCCCCGGGGCCGCATTTTGAGATTAATGACTCTGCACACAGATTCGGTTCTGGGGCCGGGTTGATTTATCCACACATGAGGGGTATAGACGGTGAGATCATGAGCGCTCCTCAAGACCTGTCACACCTCAACAACCTCCGCATGACCCACATGACAAACAATACACACCACCACGGCCGCCACCACGTTAGTAACGCTGTTACTTTTACTACCAACCAGTAATCTAATTAAAGTCCGTTACAAAGTTGTTAGCGATAGCTTGATGTAGCGTGGCACGCTACTTTTGATGTGGTGTTATTAATGTCAACAACAAGGCCGCCATAAGTGCAGTAAGTTCAATGCGGGAAATATCTTTTTATTGGTGAAAGCAACAAGCGGTATCACACTAAAACTAAATTGATATCAAACAGGGAGAGGCACGATCACACTGGCACAGCAGAAAACAACATACGCACACATAGACAATGGGAATACTGAACAAGAAATCAAGGATACGCGTGACAAACTTGCCATCCATCCATACCCCGTTTGTTGACAAGAAGATATGACAGCCATGGGAGCACATTCCATCTCTTTATTAAGCAAAGGTAACACAATATGGTGAAAAAAATATTGAACAACAAACCAATGATAGAAGTGACAAACTTGCCATCCAAACAATACACCGTTTGGTGACGAGAAGAATTATGACCGCCATGGAGGCACATTCAATGTCTTTATCAAGCAGAGGTAACAAATTTCCGGTAAAAAGAATATTGAACAACAAACCAATGATAGAAGTGACAAACTTGCCACCCAATCAATACCACGTTTGGTGACGAGAATAATTATGACCGCCATGGAGGCAGATTCAATGTTTTTATCAAGCAGAGGTAACACAATCCGGTAAAAAGAATATTGAACAACAAATCAATGATAGAAGTGACAAGATAGCCATCCAAACAATACCCAGTTTGTTGACAAGAAGATGTGACAGCAATAGAAGCACATTCAATCTCTTTATTAAGCAGAGGTAACACAATCCGATAAAAAGAATATTGAACAACAAATCAATGATAGAAGTGACAAACTTTGCATCCAAACAATACCCCGTTTGTTGACAAGGAGATATGACTGCCATGGAGGTACATTCAATCTTTTTATTAACTAGAGGCCACACAATCCTGGGGAAAACAGTCAAAAGAGCAGACAAAGTTCGCTGTTAACTCCTCAAGCAAACGAACACAATTCCGTTGAAACCCTCAATGACGTCACAGGTCTCGAGGCAACAGGCCCCGCCTTTTAAAAGTACAGACTCTGCACATTAATCAAACATCTCTCAAATGCATATGCCAGATATAATTTTTTTTATTTTTTCATTTTTTTTAAGTAACGTATAAATTACTTTCCCGAGTAATTAATTACATTTATTTAGGAGTCATTCCATCAGTAATTCAATTAATATTTTGGTAAAGTAACGAGTAACTATAATTACTTTTAAAAGTAATTTTCAAAACATATGGGGCTTTTATTGTATTGGGGCGTGGCTCAATTGATAGAGCTTGATATCAAACAGAAAGAGGGACCATCACACTGTGACACAGCAGAGAAGAACATACACACACATACACCATGGGAGTACTGAACAACAAATCATGGATAGAAGTGACAAACTTGCCATCCAAAAAATACCTAGTTTGTTGACAAGAAGATATGACCGCCATGGAGGCACATTCAAACACATTCTGGTGAAAAGAACATTGCACAACAAGCCAATGATCAAAGTGATAAACTTGCCATCCAAACAATACCCCGTTTGGTGACATGAAGATATGACCACCATGGAGGCACATTCCATCTCTTTATTAACTAAAGCCAACACAATCCTGGTGAAAAAAGTCGAAAGAGCTGACAAAGTTTGCTGCTAACTGCTAAAGCTAACAAACACAGTTCCGTTGAAACCCTCGATGACGTCACAGGTCACTCATCAACAGGCCCTGCCTTTAAAAGTACAGACTCCGCACATTAATCAAACATCTCGCAGATGCAAATACCAGATATATATATATATTTTTTTTCATTTTTTAAAGTAACGTATAAATTACTTTCCTAAATTATTAATTACATTTATTAAGGAGTCATTCCGTCAGTAATTCAATTACTATTTTGGTAAAGTAACGAGTAACTATAATTAATTTTTAAAGGTAATTTTCAAAACGTATGGGGCTTTTATTGTATTGGGGCGTGGCTTGGTTGGTAGAGCTTGATATCAAACAGAAAGAGGCACCATCACACTGTGACACAGCAGAGAAGATCATAAACACACATACACCATGGGAGTATTGAACAACAAATGAATTATTGAAGTGACCGACCTGCCATCCAAAAAATACCCCGTTTGTTGACAAGAAGATATAACAGCCCTGGAAGCACATTCCATCTCTTTATTAACCAGAGGTATCACAATCTGGTGGAAAGAATATTAAACAACAAATCAAGGATAGAAGTTATATATATGTATATATATATATATATATATATATATATATATATATATATATATATATATATATATATGTATATATATATATATATATATATAGATGTCTGTATATATATATATATATATATATATATATATATATATATGTATATATATATATATGTATATATATATATGTATATATATATATATGTATATATATATATATATATATATATATATATATATATATATATATATATATATACATACATATGTATACATACATATATATATATGTAAATATATATATATATTAGGGGTGGGCAAATTAATGCGTTAATTATGAGTTAACTCATCAATCTATTAACGCCGACAATTATTTTATCGCACATTTGCGTATGTTGTTTACATGCTTTTATTTTGTTAACGGCTTTTCTTAACAAGATGGCGTCGCCCGGCGTCGAAGGACTCTTGGTAAATATGGAACATTTGGCAAAAATACCGGACAATTCTGCAAATTTCATGGCTGGCTTACAGCGTGGTCACTTACGACCGCCAGACAATTCTGAATGTGGATAGATCGGGCCGTTTTGGATTGAATGACTGTGAAGCAGCGGAGTATATGTGTTGTCTGTCTATTTATCAATAATGCAGACGAGGAGTGTTGGCTGAGTTCTTAACGTTTGCTTTCAGAGCGTGCATATCACAACATACAAGATGCCGTCATGGCGACACAACCTATACCGGGCTACCGCGCATGCTCGTCACTCCTGTTGCATGCTGGGTAGGGTAGTTCTTTTATTCCCTGGCTCATAACATCACAATATAGTACCATGTATATGATGCGTTCAATTTATCAAAGCACATAGCAAACAATCGGAAAATTCCCATCATATCAATTCCTAGATATGGTCATAATTATTTCAAGTGCACTACGCAGAATAAACACAACATTATTAATATTGCTACTACGGATAATTTGATCAAAAATTCCCTAAAACAGCCCACTACCTATAATATAGTTTTTTTTAAACATAAGATCCCTGATAAAAAAAATGTTTCTGCTGTTACCTCAGAAATTGCCTGTTCAGATGTTATGATTGTGGCTCAGAGATTTGTATGTAGATTATATTTATTTTCCATAACAAACAGGATAACTTAAATACCCTGGCAGTGGCAATAAGCTTAAATGTTTGTATTTACATTTTTTGAGTTGATTTTCATAAAATATGCTATTTAACTGCTACTGTTTAACAAAGACTGATTTCAATTGTGTTTGCACAACAAATGTTTTGGCGCTTTTGTTCATGTGGGAGAATATTCCAATAAAGGTGCACTACATACTACTTTTGAATTCATTATTGGGCTTTGCGTACACAATGCAGTTAATCGCGATTAATCAGAGAAATAGTGCGATTAACTTCGATTAAAATTTTTAATCGTTGCCCAGCCCTAATATACATACATATGTATACATATATATATATAGATATATATATACAATATACATATATACATATATATATATATATGTATATATTACATATATACATTCATATATACATATATATTTTAGATATATTTGTACATATATGCATATACATATATATTACATATATACATACATGCGCGTCATTTTGATTCAAAATTTAATCGTTTTACAGCCCTAATTATATATATATATATATATATATATATATATATATATATATATATATATATATTCGTCTTTTTGGTAATGCACAGCTGCAAGCCTATATGGATTGATGTGGGACGACTCGCCGTATAAAGGTGCAGGTTGCGAATGATGGAGGCGCAAGCAGGAATATTGGAGAAGTCCTCCACCCTAAGAAGGGGCCCCCGGGCCCCGCAGTTAATCAATTGGATTAGATGTTGTCTAACCCAGACAATGGGAAGGGTTCCTGACTATTTGACGGGGGAGGGGGAGCAAGGTGACCCTGCTGAGGACAAGCAACAATGTCACTGGTCATCAGAGGAGGTCTGCCTTGGATTTATCGTGCTGTTGTCACAGAAAGTCGATGCAGGAATGTGTGGCCACCACTAGGCAAGAAAAGTTGGTTTTGCATAATATTGCAAAACAAAACGTTAGATAATGTCTCCTAATATGTGCCATTTTGGGGTTCCTATACTTAAACCATACTAATACCGTATATTGAACCACAATACGTCTGACTATGGTAGCCATAATGTCTCCTAAAAGGTGCCAATTTGGGGTCCTTATACACACACCATAGTAATACCTTATGTTCAAGCACAGCACGTCTGACTATGGTAGCCATAATGTCTCTTAATATGTGCCATTTTGGGGTCCGTATACACACCATAGTAATACCACATGTTGAAGCACAGTACGTCTGACTATCGTAGCCGAAATGCTCCGACAAATCCAGCAATGTCATTGGTCATCAGAGGACGTCTGCCTTGGAGGCCACTCCTGCCGTTTGTTTGCTTTGACTGGAGCAGGATTAAAAGTACGACGTTCTAAAACTGTTCAAATCAGCCGTCAAGGTTATTTCAGCGGCATGTTGTGTTCTTGCAGTCTCTGAGCTACGCTCTCCCCGCCCACGCACAGCTCAGGTCAGCGCGGTTATCTCGGTCTCCAACGCCACAGGAAGTGACCTGGGCAACTTGTCAAAAGCACACAAAAAAGGGGGGGAACAACAACATCAGCTGGCGTCCCCCCCCGAGAGGGATGTGTTGATAAGGAAAGCAAATAAGCAGGAAAACACAAATGTAATGCGCCCCTTATCAGCGCCCCAACAGTCAACACAAGATCACACTTCCTGCATCCAAACAACAACCCACCATTCAAACATCAGGTTTTCATGGAAATGTTCGATTGGCTTGTTGATTTATGCAGCAACTATTCAAAATACCGTATTTCCTTGAATTTCCGCCGGGTATATATTATCCGCATGCCTCGTTTTACCGCCGGATCAGACTTGTTTTGCAAAATAATTAGCGCATGCCTCGGTTTACCGCTGGGTCAAACTCGTCACGTCACGAGTGTGTTACACGGGTGGGAGATAAGCCATATTTCCTGTCATGGCATCCCCTCATATTACCAGCGCCGTTTCCACGTTTAATCCCACGAGTTTAACACAGGCACTCACGTGACCCGCTGCAGCCTATCGCGTTCTATATTATCCAGTGTTCCAAAATGGCTGCCAGGTGCGGTGGCTAAGCCCGGGGACATCTGAAGCTGGTATGTTTTAAAGTTGTCGTTTACCTGCATAACGTAAAAACAACTGTCCAACATTTTACAACTAATTGTAAACATATAGGTGCCGACCATCAGGGCCGAGTTGCGATGAGAAAGTGTGGCGATGTTAAGATATTAAGCCGAGTTGGTAAGTGAATTTGTTTGCTAATAGTAGCTACTAGCCGTACCCATGTATTTTCTATGGGCGGTTAGCATCGGGTTTTAATCCCGTTTCCTCCAATGTTTCTGATCTGATTGAATTTATATTTATGTCGAGTCTTTATTTTGGGTACTTACATACGGTGACTGAGTGTTGTGGCGTTTTAAGGCCATCTGCATTTTTTATGCTAAATATTAACTGTTGTGAAGATTTACATATTTATGAAATTGTTCCTTTAGTTCTACAAATAGGAGATTGTTTCTGTTAAGGGTTTAATTATTATTATTTATTTCTATTTCATATGTGTTGTCTTGAAAGGTAAAATTTGTTTCTTTAAGTTATTTAACCGTTTATGGCTGCGGTTGCTATGGTTTCCGGTTGCTATGGTTACGGACAGTTCTGTTTCCGCCGGCTAGATAAACAAAGTGTTCTTTCTTTCTTTCTTAGTTTATTTCGAACATGAGCACATTTCCAACACAATACATCAGACAATTTCACATTACATCATGTCCAAAAGGGAGTAGGAAGAAGCAAAGCTTATTTAATCCTTACCCCTTTCCCACGTCAGAGCGCCCACAAATATATACATCCATTTACTGACTCTTTTTACAACAAAATAGTCAAATGACATCCGTAAATGGGTAATACAACAGTTCTGTAACATGTAATTAATTAATTCAGTCATTATCAACATACTGAGATGAAGAATATCTTATTTTCAATAAGGTTGAAAGTGTTTCTCATAATTCTTCTTCTTTGTACTTTGTAAGCACTATTCATTTGAACAGCCTCTTAAAGTGGATTATATTAGTACAATGTTTAACTTCTTTACTTAATCCATTCCATAATTTAATTCCACATACTGATATGCTAAAGGTTTTCAGTGGTGTACGTGCATACAAATGTTTTAAATTAGATTTTCCTCTAAGGTTATATTTCTCCTTTTTAGTTGAGAAGAATTGTTGTACATTCTTTGATAGCAGGTTATAATTTGCTTTGTACATCATTTTAGCTGTTTGCAATTTTATCAAAATCATCGAGCTTTAATATTTTTGATTCAATAAATAAAGGATTTGTATGTTCTCTGTATCCAACATTATGCATTAATCTAATTTGTCTTTTTTGTAACACAGTTTATTAATGTAGCGCACATTTCTAGTTGTTTCCCCATATTTCTGCACGGTGGCTCAGATATGGTAACACGAGCGAGCAGTAGAGAATATAAAGTGATTTTTGGCTCAGGATGTATTTTGCCTTATTCATTATTAAAATGTTTTTTGCCACCTTATGTTGTATGTTTTGTATATGAGATTTCCAGTTCATTTTATCATCCATTAATGCTCCCAAAAATCTGGTTTCCTATACCCTTTCAATATCTACTCCGTCTATTTGTATTCGTGTCTGATGCTATTTTCTACTGTCACCAAATAGCATTATTTTAGTTTTACTGAGATTCAAAGATAGTCTGTTTTTATCAAACAGTTTTTTTAATTTGTTCATTTCTT
This sequence comes from Nerophis ophidion, assembly GCF_033978795.1. Lineage (NCBI taxonomy): Eukaryota > Metazoa > Chordata > Actinopteri > Syngnathiformes > Syngnathidae > Nerophis > Nerophis ophidion. The sequence continues at coordinate 49,408,982 of NC_084612.1, read as the reverse complement.
CTGTTATTATTCGTACTATCTTCTGTGTGTTCTCTCCTGAACAGAAAGCAGATGTGTTGTCTGCAAATAAAACTAACTTCAAATCCTTCGTAACTTTACAAATGTTGTTTATATAAAGATTAAACAATATTGGTCCCGGTATTGATCCCTGGAGCACACCACAAGATATATCCAACCGTGTTGACATATTTTCACCCATCTTCACATATTGCTCCCTGTTGGTTAAATAGCTTCTTACCCAGTTCAATAGGTCCAGTATCTCTCTTAGACTAGATTTATTGGGTAAATAGTGAATAATTGAAGCATCCTTCCAAGGTAAAATACAGTCCTTTACAGGCTCCCTGTACATTAACGTTTTTTTTTATTAAATGTGCTTTTCATGATGGTATCCTTACATCACACTCAAATTTATAAGCGCAGGCCTAAATTTACTGCATGCCTTTGGTGGGCGCCGGAGTGATTAGAGGTTTGAAAATAATCAGCGCATGCTTACTTTTACCGCATGCCTTTGGTAAGCGCCGGAGTGAGAAGAGCTTTTAAATTAATTAGCGCCCTGGCGGCAATTCAAGGAAATACGGTACATTGATTTAATTTACAAAACTCAAAACCAATTAAATTGTCACATCGTGTAAATGGTAAATAAAAACGGAACACAATGATTTGTGAATCCTTTACAACTTATATTCAATTAAATAGACTGCAAAGACAAACTATTTAATGCTCAAACTGAGAAACAGAAGCTGGCAGTGTTTCTGGATGTTCTTGATAAAAAATGTTTCGCTTTACATGGTAGAGTTTTAAATTGCATGAACACATGTACCGACCAACTGTAGTTACTGACAGTGTTTTTTTGAAGCGTTCCTGAGCCCATGTGGTGATATCCTTCACACACTCATATCGCTTTTTGGTGCAATGCCGCCTGAGGGATCGAAGGTCCGTAATATCATGGCTTATGTGCAGTGATTTCTCCAGATTCTCTGAACCTTTTGATGATATTACGGACAGTAGATAGGGACGGCGTGGCGCAGTGGGAGAGTGGCCGTGCGTAACCCGAGGGTCACTGGTTCAAATCCCACCTAGAACCAACCTCGTCACGTCCGTTGTGTCCTGAGCAAGACACTTCACCCTTGCTCCTGATGGGTGCTGGTTGGCGCCTTGCATGGCAGCTCCCTCCATCAGTGTGTGAATGTGTGTGTGAATGGGTAAATGTGGAAGTAGTGTCAAAGCGCTTTGAGTACCTTGAAGGTAGAAAAGCGCTATACAAGTACAACCCATTTATCATTTATCATTTAGATGGTGAAATCCCTAAATTCCTTGCAATAGCTGGTTGAGAAATGTTGTTCTTAAACACTTTGCTCACGCATTTGTTGACAAAGTGTTGACCCTCGCCCTGTAATTGTTTGTGAATGACTGAGCATTTCATGGAAGCTGCTTTTATACCCAATCATGGCACACACCTGTTCTAGCAACTAGCCTGTTCACCTGTGGGATAATCCCAGTAAGTGTTTTGATGAGAATTCCTCCACATTCTCAGTCTTTTTTGCCACTTGTGCCAGCTTTTTTGAAACATGTTGCAGGCATCAAATTCCAAATGAGCTAATATTTGCAAACAATAACAAAGTTTTCCAGTTTGAACGTTAAATATCTTGTCTTTGCAGTCTATTCGATTGAATATAAGTTGAAAAGGATTTACTTTGTATTATGTTTGTATTTACCATTACACAACGTGACAACTTCACTGGTTTTGAGTTTTGTAAAAAATATTGCCAACGGCACAGTTGAACTCTATGATACATATTTTCAGTATGATGTCATTTTAGCCAATTAGAGGGCTGAAGAAAGTAATTTCTGGAAAAGGATAGAGCTGAAAATCCTTCAAATAAAACACTTTTACAGTAGAATATTACTCCTCGTCAATAAATGCAAAAATCCATCCATCCATCAATTTTTTCTACCGTTTGTCCCTTTTGGAGTCGCGGGGGGTCGCTAGTGCCTATCTCAACTGCATCCGGGCAGCCCGAAATGCAAAATAGAAAAATAATAATAATAATAATAATTCATCAAAGTTGACAAAGAAACACGATTATGATTTAAAACAATTTCTAATTACATGTAAAATTTCTCAATTCAACATGTTCCTACTTCAACATTTCGACAGATTTGAAAAATTCCAACACCAACCATTTCAACTCATTCAGACCATTCAAGTTTTTTTTGTTTTTTTTTACCATTTTCCCCAAAAATTCCAGCTTTTCCCAAAATTCTCAATTTTTGGGGAGATTCCCATTGAAATCAATGTGACATTCTTCAACGTTCCACAACTCCCACATTTTTCATCTGATTCAAACTGTTCCAACTTCAAAATATGCAGCCTGTTTGGGAATTGTGTGCTCTACTTCAACAATGGGATGGCATATCTCGGTTGGTAGAGTGGCTGTGCCAGCAACTTAAGAGTTCCAGGTTCGATTCCGCCATCCTAGTCACTGCCGTTGTGTCCCTGGGCACGACACTTTACCAACCTGCTCCCAGTGCCACTCAGACCGGTTTAAATGTAAGTTAGATATTGCTTTGAGTCATTAGAGAAAGCACTTCACCTCACTTCAATTCTAAAAAAAAATCCAGGATTTCACTTCAACTTCAGCATTGGTACATTCACATGCATCATTCAGGGATTGCCTCATCAGGTTCAGAGTTAATATTTCAGTGGGCTTTGCACTGAAAAAAAAAAAAATCCTATTTTTATGGTTAATTTACTCTAAAATTCTACTGTAATGTTTGTATTTTATTTAAATAGGTTATAAAACTGTAGAATTTAAGACATTATCTGTAAATAAACAAACCGCCTGTTATTTTAAGTAATATGCCAGTAATGACAAACTATGTATATTTCAAATTTTTTTTACAGAAAAATACAAAATTAATTATACATATAATTTTCTGTTTTCTCAAATTACTTTCAAATTCATGTAAAATTACAGTAATTAAATTTCATTAAATATGTAGCTTGTTATATAAAAGTCTTTGTCCATGCTAACAATCTAACAGTTTTATACGTAATTTTAAGGTAAATCTTATTTTTTTTAATATTTATGTGTATTTTTACATTCAAGTTGAAAAATATATGTAGCCTGTTATATAAAAGTTTATGCTCATACTAACAATTTAACATTTTTCTCTGTAATATGACATAAGTTGGTGACTGCAAGACATACTTGATCAACAGCCAACAGCCATAAAGATCACACTGACGGTGGTTGTACAAACAACTTTAACACTGTTACAAATATGCGCCACACTGTGAACTCACATCAAACAAGAATGACAAACACATTTCAGGAGAACATCTTCACCGTAACACAACATAAACACAACATAACAAATACCCAGAATCCCATGCAGCCCCATATTTTCCATATTACAATATACATCCCCACCACCAAACCCCGCCCACCACAACCAACGCACGGAGGGGTGCGGTAATGTGGGGGAGGTGGGCGGATTTTGAGTGTTAGCAGGGGTGTAGCCCGGAAGAGTGAGGGCTGCATGGGATTCTGGGTATTTGTTATGTTGTGTTAATGTTGTGTTGCAGAGCGGATGTTCTCTCAAAATGTGTTTGACTTTCTTGTTTCATGTGGGTTCACAGTTTGGCGCATATTTGTAACAGTCTTGAATTTGTTTGTACAGCCACCCTCAGTGTGACCTGTATGGCTGTTGATCAAGTATGTTTTTCAGTCACTATTGTATGTCTGCCGAAGCCTTATGCACCATGTGTCTAAGTTGGCATGCTGTTTGTATGGTGAATGAAAGAACGCAACAAAGGGTTGTAGAGGATGATAAAGGCAGCGCTGACAAGGCACGACCTTAATAAACTTGTCCGGGCGAACATCGGGACAATCCTTCGGGAGGATCACCGAAAGTCTCTCGGTAAAATCGGGAGGATTGGCAAGTATGTTGCTAGGGCGGGATAGCCATTCAAAGAAGGTGAATCCACTTTGCACCAAGTTTCTGCATCCAGTGGCCCCCAGGTAAATTGAGTTTGAGACCCCTGATCTTAAGAATTTAGAAAAAATCTGTAAAATAAGGTTGTTTTTTTTCGGTGGAACTGCCAGCATTGTCACCTCATTAAAGGTGGTTGATTGTAATAATTTTGTAAACATCTGTAAAATTACGATATTATTCCGCAAAACGTTTCATGAAAATGTATGTAAATGTAATGTTTTTAATCATTTTTTGGTTTACAAAGTATTACTTTAATTTTATGGTTTTCGTTTGACAGCCGTAGCTGCCAGTAGATGACCGTTTTTTTTTCCAGAATTTTTTTTTTACATTGTGGGCCACTTTGTAGTAAAAAAGTTGGGCCCCGAGGTAAAAAAGGCTAAGAACCCAAGGTCTATCTTGACCTCTGTATCTTTATCTCTATGCATCATGCAACACCATTTTCTGCATTCTCAATTCTCCTGCATCAGCGACACACCTGGTGGGTATCTTAATCCTAATTAGCATAGAGATGGAGGCGGGGCCGCTGAAACACTCGGGCGATCTTACCTCGCTAAGCCGCATGCGTGAGCGCCGCCGAGTGTAATTACAAAGTGAGAAGAACTGGATAATCATCTCTGATACGTCTTTCTTCAAAGTGCATCGTTTCCATCTGAATGGTGGCCAATTAAAAATCAGCAGATTACAGACGATGGGAGCGCTCCTATTTGTGTTGCATTCATGTTCACACCCCCGCTGTGAGTGAGAGAGTGTGTGCGCATGTGTGTGTGTTACAATCAATATCAACAGTCCCGTTTCTCCACCCACTTGGCAGCGTGCACCTGGGAAACTCGGCCCGTTTACACGAGCAGCTCACCTCGGCAGCCGGATGTCATCTTCGACATCAGCAAATTACATGACTTGACTGCCGACTGTTTCACTGTCGGAGACAGTGAAACAGTGAAATGCATCAGGGCCACTTTTATGGCCCTGATGCATTCTTGCAGGCCATTGGAGATGTCTCCAAACCAAGGACAAAGACAGTGATGATCAATAGTTTTTGTTGGATTTGTATTTTGGTCAAAAAGTTACTTTCCAAATGGGCTTATGTTATGATTGAAGTTGTATTATTGCCTTTTCCATGTTAAATCAAAACATTACCAATCAGATAACCACTCTTTCCAAAAGCAAATAAAAACATCTTGAAGACCTCGTTGTGTCACTGGCTATTTATTTCTCTCCTTCTTTGTTTCTGTAGTCTCTTGTCTAAACCAACATTAATTTTTTTTTTCTCCTTAGCTGCCTGTAGCTGGGTTTTTGTCAGAGATAAGACACTTTTATGGCCCTGATGCATTGTTGGAGCGCATTGGACATGTCTCCAAACCAATGACAAAGACTGTGATGTTTGGTTGATCAATATTGTATGTTGTATTTGTATTTTGGTCAAAGGGTTACTCTTCAAATGGGCTTATGTTATGATTTAGGTTGTATTACTGTCTTTTCCATGTTAAATTAAAACATTCAAAATCAGATAACATGTTCTATCTCAGGATAGAATGTTTCGTCTCAACCATTTCTACCCAAAGCAGATAAAAACATCTTGAAGACCTCTTTGTCTCTCTTGCTATTTCTTCTTTGTCATTCAGCTGCTATTTGAGTACCCAAACAAATACTTGAAAATATCTTGGCTTCCTCTGGACATTTCTTTGTTGACTAGGAAAGATTCCAAAACTCAAAACCAAAGACAAAGACTGTGATGTTTGGTTGATCAATAGTATATGTTGTATTTTGGTCAAAAGGTTAATCGCCAAATGGGCTTATGTTATGATCGATGTTGTATTACTGCCTTTTCCATGTTAAATAAAAACATTCACAATCAGATAACCACTCCTTCTAAAAGCAGATAAAAACATCTCTCGCTATTTCTTTCTCTCCTTCTTTCTTTCTGTAGCAGCGTAAAACCTTTGTCCTTTGTTATACTTTAATTTTCCTGAAGGAACTCTCCTGAAGGAATCAATAAAGTACTATCTATACTGCTGTTATTTGAGTAGTCAAACAAACACCTGAAAGATCCTCTGAACATTTATTTGTTGAATAGGTAAGATTCCAAAATTCTAAAAAAAATTAAGCGAAAAGTATGACGTTGCCCCAACATGACCTTCACTCGACTGAAACATTTGCCATTAACAGCAACATTTGTGTTTTAGTAGTCTCTTATCTAAACCACAATTAATTTGTTTCTTCTCCTTAGCTGCCTTGTCCTGGGTTTTTGTCAGAGATAAGACACTTTTATGGCCCTGATGCATTCTTTGAGCCCATTGGAGATGTCTCCAAACCAAGGACAAAGGCTGTGATGTTCGGTTGATCAATAGTAGATGTATTTTGATCAAAAATATACCATCCAAATGGGCTTATGTTATTATTGAAGTTGTATCACTGCCTTTTCCATGTTAAATCAAAACATTCACAATCAGATAAGGTGTTCTATCCCAGCATAGAACGTTTCATCTAAACCACTCCTTCCCAAAGAAGATAAAAACATTTTGAAGACCTCTTTGTCTCTCTCGCTATTTCTTCCTATCCTTCTTTCTTTCTTTTTGTAGCAACGTAAAACCTTTCTCATTTGTCATTCTTCTGTTATTTGATTACTCAACAAATACTTGAAAAGATATTGCGGACATTTCTCTGTTGAATAGGATAGATTCCAAAACTCTAAAAAAAAAAAAAAAATAGCAAAAAGTATGAAGTTGTTCCAACATGACCTTCACTCGACTGAAACATTAATGTTTGATTTAACATGGAAAAGGCAGTGATACAACTTCAATCATAACATAAACCCATTAAAATTATTGTTTTTGTAGTCTCTTGTCTAAACCACAATTAATTTGTTATTCTTCTTAGATGCCTAGGCCTGGGTTTTTGTCAGAGACCCTTTTATGGCCCTGATGCATTCTTGGAGATGTCTCCAAACAAAGGACAAAGACTGTGATGTTTGGTGAATCAATAGTATTTGTATTTGTATTTGTATTTTGGTCAAAAAGGTACCCTCCAAATGGGCTTATGTTATGATTGATGTTGTATCATTGCCTTTTTCCATGTTAAATCAAAACATTCACAATCAGATAGTCTTCTAACCCAGGATAGAACGTTTCGTCTTAATCACTTCTTCCCAAAGCAGATAAAAACATTTTGAAGATCTCTCTGTCTCTCTTGCTGTTTCTTTCTCTCCTTCTTTCTTTCTGTAGCAGCATAAAACCTTTCTCCTTTGTCATTCTGCTGTTATTTGAGTACTCAAACAAATACTTAAAAATATTTCAACTTCTTCTAGACATTTCTGTGTTGAATAGGAAAGATTCCAAAACTCTGAAAAAAAAAAAAAATCAAGTATGAAGTTGCTCCACCATAATAATAATAATAATAATGGATTGGATTTATATCGCGGTTTTTATTGTTATATACTCAAAGCGCTCACAGAGAAGTGGGAACCCATCATTCATTCACACCTGGTGGTGGTAAGTTACATCTGTAGCCACAGCTGCCCTGGGGTAGACTGACGGAAGTGTGGCTGCCAGTTTGCGCCTACGGCCCCTCCGACCACCACCAATCATTCGTTCATCAATCATTCACCGGTGTGAGCGGCACCGGGGGCAAAGGGGGGAAGTGTCCTGCCCAAGGACACAACGGCAGCGACTTTGATGTCCATAGGTGGGAAGCGAACCTGCAACCCTCAGGTTTCTGGCACGGCCGCTCTACCCACTACGCCATGACCTTCACTCGACTGAAACATTGCCTTTAACAGCAAAATGTGTGTTTTAGCAGTCTCTACTGGTCTAACAAGTCCACGTCAGTAAAAGTGGATGCAAGAAGTGGACATTGAAGCATGTAGCAATATTAAAACATGTAGGAATATTAAAGCATGTAGGAACATTACAGCATGTCGGAACATTAAAGCATGTATTATTCCTGCAGAGGACGTAGAAGAGTGTGACTCATGTGTCCTCCAGGCTTGAAAGCGAGGCGCTGAGGTCCACGTCGAACTAAAGTCCACTTCCTCCGCTGGTGACGTCAACTCCGCATGGCCCCGCTGTCACAATGTTCTCCTTGCAGCCCAGCTGACAGGTTTAAAGAAGGAGCTCTAAATATCTTGACCCGTCAATGGCGGTAGGGGACCAACATTCACTGGGTGAACAAAAAGCCACCTAGGGCCGATCTGTGATTGATTGTCAAACAGCCAATCAGAGGGTGTTAATTTTCCCCGCTCCTCCTGTAAAATGAAAAATGTCTGTCGCTGATGAAATTACAGCAACCAGAAATTGCCACATTCGGCCGCGTTGTTTGTGTGACAGCAGGGGGGGGGGGGGGGGGGGGGGGGGGAAGACAAATTCCCAATCTTCCCAGGAAGCGAGCGGGTGATGACACACATCAGCGTGGACCTCCTCACCTCTTTTTTTTAACCCCCAAAGCTCCTGGGAAGCTCGACGAGCTCACTAGAGCTGTCGTTATTACAGAGTGGATCGATGTGGGAATATTTTAAAGACACGTGGAGGACCATCCCTTCAACTTGAGGGGGATTGGAGCAGTGAAAGCTCATTCTCAGTGAACTTACAGTATAGCACATGGGACCTAAAGGGGAGCCCTGGGGGACCCCATTAATACAACACCCATCTAACATGTTCAAAGTCTTGCATTATTCTTACCACCGATGATGTATTTACCAGGGTTTGTCTCTTTGTTAGTTAGTTAGCAGTAGGGCTGGACGGTAAACCTGTACTGCAAAAACTGAAATCAAAGTAAGATTATATATCTCAAATAAGGGTGATATTTGCTTATTTTCCGTCTGATAAGATAATTATTCTCAATAGGCAGATTTTATGTTAGAGTGTTTTACATTTTTTAAGGGTTTTGGTCCTACTCATCATGACATGATTATATGTCATGTCACTATATACAGCACACATACTGCTATACACACGCCTAACCAGGACTTTTTTTTCTCTCAAGGAATTGTGAAATAAAATCATATCTTCAGGAGATCAACACAGAAGCCCAGAACACTCTACGCATTTCTCCAGTTTTAATTTAGAGAAAAGTAAAGATTGGCCTGGCCCAGTAGGATCCCTCTTTATGTTCGTGAACTTTATAGTCTATACATTTAGAGTGATGTGATAATCAAACACTCTAGAAGTCTAGAATGAAAGAGTATATAAGAGAATTGATAGGCTGCAGCGACCCCCTGCGACCTCAAAAGGGACAAACGGTAGGAAATGGATGGATGGATAAGAGAATTGACAGAGTGTGTGTACTTCAGTGCTGAATGATGAGCAAAGGGAGAGTTTGGAAAGTTTTCTCATAATGTTGACAAAATAATAGGTAGATAAATGACACAATATGTTACTGCATATGTCAGCAGACTAATTAGGAGCCTTTGTTTGTTTACTTACTACTAAAAGACAAGTTATTTAGTATGTTCACTATTTTATTTTTGCAATAAAAACATATGTTTAACGTACCCTAAGATTTTTTTGTCACAATAAAGCCAATAATGCCAATTTTTGTGGTCCCCTTTATTTAGAAAAGTACCGAAAAGTATCAAAATAGATTTTGGTACCGGTACCAAAATACATGTATCGGGACAACACTAACCCCTACATGTTTATAGTTTTATTTTTTTAATTTACTCTCTGTTTATATTATTGTATTGATTATTATTATTATTGATATTTTATTTATTTGTTAATTGTATTATGAAGTTTTTTTTTGTTCTTTTTTTTTGCTGTTTTTTTCTTCTTTTTTCTTCTGGAGGTAGGGATGGCATCATTGGGATACAAACAACACAAATATTACCTTGACTTTTATGGCAGACAATAGATACCCTAAGATTTTTTGTTAAAATAAAGCCAATAATGCATTTTTTTTATGTTCCCCCTTATTTAGAAAAGTATCATAAAATACATTTTGGTCCCAGAACTTGTACTAAAATATTGGTACCGGGATAACACTACAGTGGTACTGTTTTTTTTTCCATTTACATGCTTGAAAAACACTGTAAGTTTTACGGACATTTTTTTGATTCTGACCTGTCAGTTTTTTACTGTAAAATCAATTTTTTTTTTTTTACATTGTACATAAAACAACAATCATCAAATTCATAGGCAATTTTGTAATAACATCATTCACCGTTAGAAGTGGCCTATGAGGGCAAACATAACTGCGATATGGCCCTCAATTAAAACAACAAACTCATTTTAATCGGCACACCAATAAGCTTGTTTATAGATGTAGAATAAAGGTAGAATAAAGGAAGTTGCCATTTGTTATAACTTAGTGACGTGATACAATGCACATTCATGAACATATGAAATGTAAATGTGACAGATTGTAGTCAAAGGCTGATTTCCATCTGCATCTCATTGCATAGAAGCAAGCCCAAGGCTCCCACTAATTCAAGGTTTTAGTGAGTAGATTTTTTCATGCGCTTTTTTGGCTCTATCTATCTGCCACAAGTGGAAAATGAAAATAATGCCGACATTTAACCAATCTGTGGTGCAATAAAGGTTAGGGACCACTGCTATACAGCATGCTCAAATATTTAGAAACTCCTTAAAAGGGAAAACCCAAAAGCAGTGAAGTTGTCACGTTGTGTAAATGCTAAATAAAAAGAGAATACAATGATTTGCAAATCCTTTTCAACTCATATTCAATTGAATAGACTGCAAATACAAGATATTTAATGTTCACACTGAGAAACTTTGTTATTTTTTGCAAACAATCATTAATTTAGAATTTAATGGCAGCGACACATTGCAAAAAAAGTTGTCACAGGGGCATTTTTACCACTGTGTTACATGGCCTTTCCTTATAACAACACTCTATTTTAGGATCCACCGCCCGGCTCATACATTATTTGGTTGTTGAGTCCTTTTGTGTATCTTGTTTGTTCGTGGACTCTTCCGATTCTTAGTTTGTTCACTTCCTTGTTCTTGTTTGTCACCGTGGCGACTTGATTTGTTCACCTGCCTTCGTTTGCACACCTGTTTTGATTAGAGACTCTACTTAACCTGCCCTTTTCGTTCACTCGGCCTGGCCTCGTAATGTTTGCTTGCACGCAACTAGTGACGACTTAGTTTTTATGTTTGGATTCGCCAATGCTTCCGCGTTTAGCCACTTGTTGGTCCCCTAGCTTTTATGCTAGTTAGCTCTTTGTTTTACCTTTTGTACCCAGTGTTTTTGTTCTTAGCCTGTTTTTTAGTTTTAATAAATCTTTACTTCTTACCTGTACGCTGTGTCCAAGCCCGATCTGCATCCAGGAAGAGCACCACTCGCATCGCGATGCCTCCGAGACGTCACACAGTTAAGGTTTGGGAACTGAGGAGACATATTTTTGAAATGGAATTATTTCCCATTCTTGCTTGATGTACAGCTTAAGTTGTTCAACAGTCTCCCCTTTGGATATTTTAGCCTTCATATTTTCAATGGGAGACAGGTCTGGACTACAGGCAGGCCAGGAAAGTACCCGCACTCTTTTACTATGAAGCCAGGCTGTTGTAACACGTGGCTTGGCATTGTCTCGCTGAAATAAGCAGGGGCGTCCATTAAACATTGCTTGGATGGCAGCATATGTTGCTCCAAAACCTGTATGTACCTTTCAGCATTATTGGTGCCTCCACAGATGTGTAAGTTACCCATGCCTTGGGCACTAAAACACCCTCATACCATCACAGATGCTGGCTTTTACACTTTGCGCCTGGAACAGTCTAGATGGTTCTTTTCCTCTTTGGTCCATAGGACACAACGTCCACAGTTTCCAAAAACTATTTGAAATGTGGACTTGTCGGACCACGGAACACGGAACACTTTGCATCAATCCATCTTAGATGATTTCGTGCCCAGCAAAGCCGGCGGAGTTTCTGGGTGCTGTTGATAAATGGGTTTTGCTTTGCATAGTAGAGTTTTAACTTGCTCTTACAGATGTAGCGACCAACTGTAGTTACTGACAGTGGTTTTCTGAAGTGTTCCTGAAACCATCTGGTGATATCATTTACACACTGATGTCGCTTTTTGATGCAGTACCGCCTGAAGGATCGAAAGTCTGTAATGTCATGGCTTAAGTGCAGTGATTTCTCCAGATTCTCTGAACCTTTTGATGATATCACAGACAGTAGATGGTGAAATCCCTAAATTCCTTGCAAAAGCTGGTTGAGAAATGTTGTTCTTAAACAATTTGCTCACGCATTTGTTGACAAAGTGGTGACCCTCACCCCGTCCTTGTTTGTGAATGACTGAGCATTTCTTGGAAGCAGCTTTTATACCCAATCATGGCCCCCACCGGTCCCCAATTACCCTGTTCACCCGTGTTATGTTCCAAATAAGTATCTTGATGAGCATTTCTTAACTTTCTCAGTCTTTTTTGTCACTTGTGCCAGCTTTTTGGAAACATGTTGCAGGCATGACATTTCAAATGAGCTAATATTTGCAAACAATAACACATTTTTCCAGTTTGAACGTTAAATATATTGTCTTTGCAGTCTATTCAATTGAATATAAGTTGAAAAGGATTTGCCAATCATTTTTAAAAAAAAAAATGTATTACCATTTACACAATGTGACAACTTCACTGGTTTTGGGGTTTTGTACATGAGATGTGTGTAAATGGTGTTTATAAAATCCCCTTTTAATTAAAAAAAGCCACATACCCAAAAATGGATTACTCATTGAAAAACAACCCAACAATGGTCCAATATAATACCCTTAGAACCCAAACAAATGGGTTGTTCTTCATAAAAAAATCCTAAATGTAACTCAACACTAGCAACCCATAAATTGGGTTCTCAAAATAACCCAGCATGTTTCAGTGTGCAAGACAATGTCCTCTGACCTAGTCTGGAAATGTTCCAGGTCCTTTGGCAGCCCACAATGTGAGGCGTCAGGGATAATGTCCTGCATAATGTCTCTGCAAAAAAAAGGAATGAAAGGGGAGGATTTTTCAATAAGGTGCTCCGTCTCTGCGGAGGTGATGACACGCAGGGATAATGGATTCCCGTGTCTATGCGAGGCGCCAGGGACACGTGGATACACCAGGAGAAAAAAAACAAGACACGGAGTGACAACAGATGAAGAATTGGTTACAGGACTAGAAAGAAGAAGGAGCTACTTGTGTGGATAAGTCAGATACAGTGTGGAGGATCAAACACTCGTCAGCAGCTACGGATTCTTTGTGTTCAAGTTTTGTTGGGATCGAGCAAAAACTGTAGAATTGGGTCAAAATCCGATGAAGAATCCAATATTCTGAGGCCTGTTTGAAAAGTGTGAATACGGGAATTGTTTTGCTTTAAAAATACTCTTTTAAAGAGGATGTTCAACAAGACTGTTTCCTGTTCCTCCTCATTTCTTAGTGCACATTACTACCACCTTCAGGTCTGGGTTATAAGAGTAATAGGTTTTTGACTTAGGGCCACAATAAACACACATTATATATATATATATATATATATATATATATATATATATATATATATATATATATATATGTATATATATGCTGGGCTTCACGGTGAAAGAGAGGTTAGTGCGCCTGTCTCACAATACGAAGGTCCTGAGTAGTCCTGGGTTCAATCCCGGGCTCGGGATCTTTCTGTGTGGAGTTTGCATGTTCTCCCCGTGACTGCGTGGGTTCCCTCCGGGTACTCCTTCCTCCCACCTCCGAAGACATGCACCTGGGGATAGGTTGATTGGCAACACTAAATTGGCCCAAGTGTATGAATGTGAGTGTGAATGTTGTCTGTCTATATGTGTTGGCCCTGCAATCAGGTGGCAACTTGTCCAGGGTGTACGCTGCCTTCCGCCCGATTGTAGCTGAGATACGCACCAGCGCCCCCCGCGACTCCAAAGGGAATAAGCGGTAGAAAATGGATGGATATATATATATGTATGTATGTATGTGTATATATATATGTATATATATATATATGTATATATATATATATATATATATATATATATATATATATATATATATATATATATATATATATATATATACATATATATATATATATATAATTATACACACACACACATTTATATATATATATATATATATATATATATATATATAGAATTATACACACACATATATAGAATTATATACACACACACACACACACATGTATATGCTTATGGTTGTCCATCGATTCGATGATGACCATCTTCTTTTATTTGTGAGTCTGCTGATGTTTGAACAGTCCGATCCTGGATCCACAGATGTGGTTACAGACCGGGCATGTGAAGGAGGTTCTGGGGGGAGCAGGGGTGGCTTGGCAAGCATGCCTCTTTGCACGCTTTGCTGCACGATGTTTTGTGCGCTGTTCCTCTTTATCAGGGGTAGGGAACCTATGGCTCGCGAGCCAGATGTGGCTCTTTTGATGACTCTATCTGGCTCTTGGATCAATCTGAGCTGACATTGCTTAACAAGATAAGTAACGAATAATTCCACTTGTAATCACAGTGTTAAAAATAATGTTCAAAATATAAAACATTCTCATACATTTTTAATCCATCCATCCGTTTTGTACCGCACCTGTTCACGAAGTTGTGTTACTGGTAAGAAGTTATTTATTTATCATTGGTTAGTGTGGGGCTTGCCCTCCTGGGGGTTCTTCAGACCACCAAGCACCGACATGAGAGCCTGTTTCAGGGTTACAATATTGTTTTATTTTTCAATAAGTCTCTCAGTTGCTTTCCAGCTATTGTATTTTCTCTTTCGTTCTTGCTCGCGCTCTGGCTCCAACCCCAACCCCGTCTCTCCTCCTGGCTGCTGCTTATAACAGAGCGACAGGTGATTAGATAACAAGGCCCAGGTGGGCCGTCTACACACCTGTCACTGATTTCGAGGCCAGTCCTGACACACCCTATTTCGCTGCAGGCCCGCAGGCCCCTCCCCTCCACAGTTAGCTTCATAATAACAATGTTATTACAAAGAATAAGAGACCTATTATTCTCTAGAAATGTTGGTCTTACTTAAAAATGCACGCGTTTAGTTGTGTTCTGTGTTAAAAAATATATATAATATGGCACTTACGGAAATACTGTTTAAAATATTTGGCTTTTTGGCTCCCTCAGCAAATAAGGTTCCCGACCCATGCTCTATATAATCCACTCCCTGTGAGGAGTGGGAGCGCCAGAGGTCTCGGCAGGAAGCAAGTTCCTCCAGTGAAGAGGGGGTTGATCTGGCATCTCTTCAGTGTGGTCTTCATTTGGTCTTTGAACCGCTTTTTCTTCCCACCAGCACTGCGTTGGCCTAGGTGTAACTGACCATAGAGGATTCTGCGTGGGAGTCTATAGTTGGGCATTCGGATGACATGCCCCAACCACCTGAGTTGGTGTTGGGTCACGATGGACTCCACACTGCAGCTGCCTGCCCTCTCCAGCACTTCTGTGTGCGGCACTCTGTCCTTCCATGTGATGCCAAGGATCTTCTCCAGACATCTTACATGGAAAGTCTCCAGGCTACTCAGATGGCGGCTGTAGATAGACCATGCCTCACATCCGTACAGTAATGCAGTGATGCATACTGCTCTGTAGACCAGCACTTTGGTGTGGAGTTTGAAGTTGATGTTCTGAAAAACTCTTCTTCTTAGACGACGAAAAGATGCTGATGCATGCTTGAGGCGCTTCTGGATCTCGTCATCCATTGAGCAGGTGTCAGACATTATGCTCCCCAGGTATTTGAAGGTGGGCACCATGAGCAGCTGTTGCCCTGTTGCAGTGTGGGTTATTGTGGGGTTTTGTGGTAGGTCAGCACTAGACTGACAGAGTACTTCTGTCTTCTGGGTGTTGATCGTCAGTCCCATTCTGGTATATGCAGTTATAACTGCCGAGAGGATATTTTGCAGAGCCTGTGGTGTATTGGCAACCAGGGCACAGTCATCGCGTATTGCAGCTCAATGATGGTCTCCACGAGGTCAGCTTGGTAGTTGCCTGTAGCCTCCTGATGTTAAACAGGTTACCATCAAGCCTGAAGTCTATGGTAACTCCAGCCTGCTCCTCCTTCCCCCTACGTAGCAGTGTTGTGACACAGACGAGGAAGATGTTGAAGAGAACTGGAGCCAGCACACAGCCCTGCCACACTCCAGTTTTCACACCAAAGGAGCTGTGTCTTCCCACTACCACTCGGGCCATCATCCCAGAATGGAACTGTGCAATCTCTTCAGGACTTGCCACAGTAGGTCCCTGTTCACTGTCATATATATACATACACACACACATATATGTATACATACACACACACACTTATGTATATATATGTATATATATGTATATATATGTATATATATATATATATATATATATATATATATATATATATACATTATATATATATATATATATATATATATATATATATATTACAGATGCACGGATAGGCAATTATATCATCCGCCTCCACCCACCGTCCACCCAAAACAACATTTTATCAGGATCGTACCCGCCCGCCAACCACCCGTTGTAATTCATCAGAGGTTGGCCACCTTTACCACTCACATAGCCATTTAGAACCTGTCTCACAGAGTAATAAAGACAATTGGAGCCTCTAACGTTCTCGGGACTATCCAGCAGCGTTTATCCTGATGACAGGAACATTGCCTTTGACACCTTCAACAACATGTACGAACCATTTGTTGGTCTAGTGACATGTTGTGTGCTGCTTCCGCAATCTCACGTACAAGATTGAAAGGCATACTGGGTGATACAGAGTACACTGATGGTTGTGATATAAACAACTTTAACACTTACTAATATGCGCCACGCTGTGAAGCCACACAATTCAAGATTGACAAACACATTTCGGGAGAACATCCTCACAGTAACACAACATAAACGCAACACAACAAATACGCATAATCCTTTGTATTCATGACACTTCCTGAATATATTTTACGCTCCCCCAACCCCGGCCCTCATTACCGACGCACGCAAATAGTCAGGATTTGTCATGAATACAAAGGATTATGGGTATTTGTTGGGTTGCGTTTATGTTGTGTTACTGTGAGGATGTTCTCCCGAAATGTGTGTGTCGTTCTTAATTGGTGAGGCTTCAAAGCGTGGGACATATTAGTAAGAGTGTTAAAATTGTTTATATCACAACCATTAGTGTACTCTTTGTCACCCAGTATGCCCTGCAGTCGTGTGCGTGTTGTCGTGGTTGTCGCACACAACATGATGCTGGACTGACAAGCAGATTGTACATGTTGTTGAGGGAGACAAAGCCTATGGCTTCATAGCATGCCCTAACACTTATTTTCTGGGTGACTGCCGGCAGGTATATCAAATATTTCCGGATGATTCAACTGCCACCCGCCCGAATCTAATTAAAATCAATTTTTTCGTCATGTCACCCCCCGACCCGCAAATAATAATTAACTTAGAATTTCATGGCTGCAACACATGCCAAAGTAGTTGGGAAAAGACATGTTCACCACTGTGTTACATCACCTTTTCTTTTAACAACACTCAATAAACGTTTGGGAACTGAGGAAACTAATTGTTGAAGCTTTGAAAGTGGAATTCTTTCCCATTCTTGTTTTATGTAGAGCTTCAGTTGTTCAACAGTCCGGGGTCTCCGCTGTCGTATTTTACGTTTCATAATGCGCCACACATTTTCCAGACAGGTCTGGACTGCAGACGGGCCAGGAAAGTACCCGCACTCTTTTTTTACGAAGCCACGCTTGTCTTGCTGAAATAAGCAGGGGCATCCATGATAACGTTGCTTGCATGACAACATATCTTGTTCCAAAACCTGTATGGATCTTTCAGCATTAATGGTGCCTTCACAGATGCGTAAGTTACCTATGCCTTGGGCACTAATACACCCCCATACCATCACAGATGCTGGCTTTTGAACTTTGCGCCTACAACAATCTGAATGGTTATTTTCCTTTTGTTCTGGAGGACACCACGTCCTCTGTTTCCAAATATAATTTGAAATGTGGACTCGTCAGACCACAGAACACATTTCCAATTTGCATCAGTCCATTTTAGGTGAGCTCGGGCCAGCCAAGCCGTCGGCGTTTCAGGATATAGTTGATAAATGGGTTTGGCTTTGCATAGTAGAGTTTTTACTTGCACTTACAGATGTAGCGACCAACTGTAGTTACTGACAGTGGTTTTAAGAAGTGTTCCTGAGCCCATGTGGTGATATCATTTACACACTGATGTCGGTTTTTGATGCAGTACCGCCTGAGGGATCAAAAGTACGTAATATCACCGCTCTCCAGATTCTCTGAAATTTTTAATGATTTTACAGAATGTAGATGGTAAAATCCTTGAATTCCTTGCAATAGCTCGTTGGGAAATGTTGTTCTAAAACTATTCGACAATTTGCTTACAAAGTGGTGACCCTCACCCCATCTTTGTTTGTGAATTACTTAGCAATTCAAGGAAGCTCCTTTTATACCAATCATGGCACCCAACTGTTCCCAATTAGCCTGCACACCTGTGGGATGTTCCATATAAGTGTGTGATGAGCATTTCCTAACTTTATCAGTATTAATTGCCACCTTTCCCAACTTCTTTGTCACGTGTTGCTGGCATCAATTTCTAAAGGTAATGATCATTTGCAAAAAAAAAATGTTTATCAGGTTTAACATCAAATATGTTGTCTTTGTTGCACATTCAACTGAATATGGGTTGAAAATCCATCCATCCATTTCCTACCGCTTATTCCCTTTCGGGGTCGCGGGGGGCGCTGGCGCCTATCTCAGCTACAATCGGGCGGAAGGCGGGGTACACCCTGGACAAGTCGCCACCTCATCGCAGGGCCAACACAGATAGACAGACAACATTCACACTCACATTCACACACTAGGGCCAATTTAGTGTTGCCAATCAACCTATCCCCAGGTGCATGTCTTTGGAGGTGGGAGGAAGCCGAGTACCCGGAGGGAACCCACGCATTCACGGGGAGAACATGCAAACTCCACACAGAAAGATCCCGAGCCTGGATTTGAACCCAGGACTGCAGGACCTTCGTATTGTGAAGCAGACGCACTAACCCCTCTGCCACCGTGAAGCCATGATTTGCAAATCATCGTAATCCATTTATATGTACATCTAACACAAATTCCCAACTCAATTGGAAACGGGGGTTATATCCATGTACACATGTACACACACACACACACACACACACACACACACACACACACACACACACACACACACACACACACACACACACACACAAACATGTATATGTATATACAGTATACATACACACATTATATATACATACACACACCTAGATAAATACATATATACCCATAAATACATATATACACACACACGCACACGCACACGCACACGCACACAGACACACACACACACACATATATATATATATATATATATATATATATATATATATATATAAATACAATTCCCAAAATCAGTGAAGCTGCCACGTGTAAATGGTATATAAAAAGAGAATACAATGGTTTGCAAATCTTTTTCAACTTATATTCAATTGAATAGACTGCAAAGACAACATATTTAATGTTCAAACTGGAAAATGTTGTTAATTTTTGCAAATATGCCTGCAACATGTTTAAAAAAAGCTGGCACAAGTGGCAAAAAAGACTGAGAAATTTGAGGAATGCTCATCAAACACTTATTTGGAGAATCCCACAGGTGAACAGGCTGATTGGGAACAGGTGGGTGCCATCATTGGGTATAAAAGCAGCTTCCATGCAATGCTTAGTCATTCACAAACAAGGACAGGACTAGGGTCATCACTTTCTCAACAAATGTGTCAGCAAATTGTCCAACAGTTTAAGAACAACATTTCTCAACCAGCTATTGCAAAGAATTTAGGGATTTCACCATCTACGCTCCGTAATATAATCAAAACGTTCTGAGAATCTGGATGTGGAGAGGGGCGTGTTCCGCGCGTCCCCTGCGGGCGGGGTGTGTGCAGGGGCCGGCCATGATGCAGCCAACAGGTGAGTGGATACCTCAGCTGGAACGAGTTATTTAATCACCTGTTCCCTTTATTAGCAGCGCTGGAGACCATGAAGCGGGAGAGAGGCATGAGGACGCAGGAGGAGGCAGGACAGACGCACAGAGACGAACAAGAGACAGCTGAAAAGCTGGACAGACGGACAATTGTGTAAAGTAAAAGATGTATTAAATACTATGTCAAATCTGTATCCTGAGCTGTGTGATACTGTGGTCAGAAGAAGCCGGGCGAGACCCAGGAAACCTCCACAACTGGCACCCAACTTAAGCGAACCACGACGATGTCCACCACATCACCCCTGGAGGCGCTCGGGCAAGTGCTGGCCGAGGTATCGGCAGCAAGCCGGCAACAGATGCAGCTAATCCAGCAGATGATAGACAGATCCACGGTAGGAGCAGCAGCCAACATGCAGCGAATGGGGGAGGCAGAAGATCCCCACACGTTTCTGGACGTTTTCGAGGCCACAGCGACCTCATGCAGATGGCCGCGAGGAGAGTGGGGAGTGAAGCTGCTGCCGCTGCTGGTGGGGGAGGCGCAGCGGGCAGCGTTGAGTCTTCCGTCAGCCATCCGGGTGCAGTACGCAAACCTGCGCCACGCCATCCTGGATCGGGTAGGCAGCAGCCCGGAGGATCACAAAAGGAAGTTCCGGTCAATGAAGTTGGGCCAAGAGGACCGCCCTTTCGTCCTGGCGCAGCAGATGCGAGACGCGGCGGCCCGGTGGCTCCAGCCGAATGGGCGGGATCCCGGAGTGGTGGAGGGAATACTGCTGGAGCAGTTCGTCGACGCCCTTCCGCTCAAGACAGCCGCGTGGGTGAGGTACCATCGCCCTGCCGACGTGAAAACAGCGGTGACACTGGCCGGGGACCACCTAGCGGTCCAGAGGGAAGCGACGGCGAAAGCAGCCGAAAAGCCCCTCCCAGCACTTCGCCGACGACTCACGCCACCTGACGGGATGACACTGGAGCAGCGCCGTCACTTGGCCGGAGGACCGGGAAGCATGGAGCAGCGCCCTCACCTGGCCGGAGGACCTGGAAGCATGGAGCAGGTCCCCTCCTCGAACAATCAACACGCACACACGCACACACGCACCCAGTCACACACACACCCACACACACATCCAACAAGGGGGGATAACCGGGCATATAATCCGCTTTCTCCTTGTCAGTTTCAGGGTACCAGCGCTGTCCAGAGAGGGTTTCCCTCACAGAGTGCACATCAGACACCCGGGCCGGTGTGCTGGGGTTGCGGTCAACCCGGTCACGTTCGCCGGAAGTGCTCCTCAATGGAGGTGGGGCATGTGATGCGAGTTGTCGGGGTCCCAGCACCCGCCCCCGATCCGGGGGAGACGTACTATGTCCCAGTAAGAATACAAGGGAGTACATACCGGGCGATGGTGGATACGGGCTGTAAACAGTCCATGATGCACCAAAACCTGGTTCGACCCGGGGTGTTGAGGCAGGCGACACTGGGAAGAATTAGGTGTATTCATGGGGATGTGCACGAGTATCCGATTGTGCCAGTGGAAATTTGGTATGAAGGTCAAAAGCATAATGTTAAGGTTGCCGCAAGCGCGCACCTTACGCATCCCATAATTTTAGGAACAAATTGACCGGGGTTTAACCAGTTAGTGACACAATGTGTGGGGATGCGTTCACGGACTGTAGGACAGGGGAATATCCGCGCAGTACTCGCTGGAGACGGGGATTCATCCGGCACTGACAGGCGGGAACCGGCAGGGGCTTCGCGGGAGGCCCCACCGGCCCTCCGCTGGCAGTCCACGGAGGATTTTCCCCTTGAGCAGTCCCGCGATGAAACTTTGCGTGTGGCCTGGGACCAGGTGGTTTGCATAGACGGTCAGCTGGTGCGCCCGGGGAAAACGCAGGTATTCCCCCACTTTGTGATTATTAGGGATAGGTTATATAGAGTGAGCCGTGACACTCAAACAGGTGAGGAGTCCACCCAGTTGTTGGTGCCAAAACCCCGTCGGGAAATGGTTTTCCAGACGGGGCACTGCAATCCCCTCGCTGGCCACTTGGGGTACGAGAAAACACTCAATCGGGTCATGGTAAGTTTCTATTGGCCAGGCATCCGGGCAGACATACGCCGCTGGTGTGCTGCCTGTCCGGATTGCCAGCTGGTAAACCCGGCGGCCGTCCCGAAGGCCCCTTTGCGCCCATTACCACTCATGGAGGTCCCGTTCGAAAGAATTGGGATGGACCTCATCGGACCATTTAACCCAAGCACACGGGGATATCGCTTTGTGTTAGTTGTGGTGCATTACGCAACGCGGTATCCCGAAGCAGTGCCGCTGCGCTCCATCTCTGCCAAGAGTGTGGCGCAAGCACTCTTCACGGTCATTTCCCGCGTCGGAATCCCGAAAGAGATTTTGACGGACCAAGACACGCCCTTTATGTCACGCACGATAAAGGAACTGTACAGGTTATTGGGGATTAAAGCGATCCGCACCAGTGTATACCTCCCACAAACTGACGGGCTGGTGGAACAGTTTAATAAAACGCTGAAAACCATGATCCGTAAGTTCATGCACGAGGACAAACCTAATTGGGATAAATGGCTGGATCCCCTAATGTTTGCGATGCGGGAGGCACCCCAGACCTCTACCGGTTTTGCACCGTTTGAGTTGTTATTTGGCAGGAAGCCGCGCGCTGTGTTGGACCTAATTAAAGAAAGCTGGGAGGAAGGTTCAAGCCGCAGTAAAAACGAAATACAATACGTTATGGACCTGCGAGCAAAACTCCACCAGGTGGGGAACTTGTCACGCGAAAATTTGCTCTGCGCCCAGCAACGGCAACAGCGTACGTACAACAAGGGAACCCAGCTAAGAAAATTTTCACCGGGAGAAAAAATACTTGTATTACTCCCAACTTCCAGCTCAAAATTACTAGCAAAATGGCAAGGACCCTTTGAGGTCACACGGCAGGTAAATGATGTGGACTACGAGGTTCGGCGCTCGGACCGAGGTGGAGGCTTACAAATTTACCATGTAAACCTACTGAAAGCATGGAGGGCGGCCGAGCCTGTCTCCATGGTGACGGTAGTGAGAGAGGAGGAGGAGTTGGGGCCAGATATCACGCACTCTGCTTCTTCTTCTCCTCTTCCCTGTGATGACCAGCTCACATTGGCTCAAAGAGCGGAGGTTGCTGAGTTACAGCGGCGCTATGCAGATGTGTTCTCCTCGCGGCCCGGGCGCACGGATCTCATCCAACATCATATTGAGACCAGCCCGGGGATTACGGTGCGGTCTCGGCCATACAGGCTTCCCGAGCATTAACGCAAAATAGTGCGGGACGAATTAAAAACCATGCTGGAATTAGGAGTAATAGAAGAATCCCACAGTGCGTGGTGCAGCCCTATTGTTCTTGTAGGGAAGAAGGATGGGTCTGTGCGGTTCTGTGTGGATTACCGCAAGGTGAAGGAGGTGTCACGTTTTGACGCGTACCCAATGCCTCGGGTCGACGAGCTTCTGGATCGGCTGGGCACTGCTCGTTTTTTCACGACACCGGATTTAACCAAGGGCTACTGGCAGATTCCATTATCAACAGAGTCCCGGGAAAAATCGGCCTTCTCCACTCCGGAAGGTTTATACCAGTTCGTGACACTCCGTTTGGGTTGTTCGGTGCGCCTGCCACGTTCCAGCGCCTCATGGACCGGGTGCTGCGACCCCACGCTGCATACGCGGCTGCCTACCTGGATGATGTTATCATCCAGAGTAGCAGCTGGGAAGATCACCTGCGGCGGGTGGGGGCGGTGCTCGAGTCCTTGTGCCGGGCCGGGCTCACCGCTAACCCGGCGAAGTGCGCGGCTGGCCGGAGGGAGGTACAGTATCTGGGGTACCACTTGGGGGGGGGAAGGCTGCAGCCACAGGTTGACAAAACGGCGGCAATTGCGGCCTGTCCACCCCCCAAGACTAAAAAAGAGGTGAGGCAGTTTTTGGGACTAGCGGGCTACTACCGTCGATTTATTCCCCGGTTTGCGGACCTGACCAGCCCACTGACGGACCTCACCCGAAAGGGTACTCCAGACCTGGTCCAGTGGACGGAGCGGTGCCAGCAGGTGTTTGAGGAGGTAAAGAAAGCTCTTTGTGAGGAGCCGGTACTGCGCATGCCAATCCAATCCAATCCACTTTATTTATATAGCACATTTAAACAACAATAACGTTTCCAAAGTGCTGCACAGCCATGTTAAAAACAATTGTAAAAAAAAAAAAAAAAAATAAATAAATAAAATAAAATAAAAAAAAAAAGTATATATAAATATATTATGCTCCACCAATGACTGAATAAAAACAAAAAATAAATAAATATAAAACCAATAAAAACAATATAAAAACAAATATGATTAAAAACAATTTTAAAGGGTAAAATCAATTAAATGCCAAATTTTAACATTCCTTTCTGTCTGCAGGCGGACGCATCGGGCCGGGGACTGGGGGCCGTTTTGACCCAGCGGGTGGAGGGCATCGATCGCCCCATACTTTACATCAGCCGGAAATTGTCGGACCGGGAGGTGAGGTACAGTACGGTGGAGAGGGAGTGCCTCGCCATCCGGTGGGCGGTCGGGGCCCTCCGCTACTACCTGCTGGGACGGGCCTTCAGTCTCTGCTCAGATCACAAACCTCTCCAGTGGCTCCACCGTATGAAGGACGCCAATGCGCGGATCACCCGGTGATATTTCGCATTACAACCCTACAACTTCCGGGTGGTCCACAGGCCGGGAGCGCAGATGGCCGTGGCCGACTTCCTCTCTCGCCCCACTATTTGGGGGTGGTAGGGGGGGGGGGGGGGTGAGGGGGAGTGGGCGCGGTCGGACAGGTGCCCGGCCTGTGTCTGGCGGTGGAGGCATGCGGAGATGGGCGTGTTCCACACGTCCCCTGTGGGCGGGGTGTGTGCAGGGGCCGGCCATGAAGCGGGAGAGAGGCATGAGGACGCAG
This sequence comes from Nerophis ophidion, assembly GCF_033978795.1. Lineage (NCBI taxonomy): Eukaryota > Metazoa > Chordata > Actinopteri > Syngnathiformes > Syngnathidae > Nerophis > Nerophis ophidion. The sequence goes on along the minus strand of NC_084612.1, from coordinate 49,384,044 downwards.
GAGGAGGCAGGACAGACGCACAGAGACGAACAAGAGACAGCTGAAAAGCTGGACGGACGGACAATTGTGTAAAGTAAAAGATGTACTAAAGACTGTGTCAAACCTGAGAAGCTGGACAGACGGACAATTGTGTAAAGTAAAAGAAGTATTAAATACTGTGTCAAACCTGTATCCTTAGCTGTGTGATACTGTGGTCAGATCCTGCCAGTAGCATATGCTTGTCTCAAAGATTAAGCCATGCAAGTGCAAGTGCAAACACTGGAGAAATCACTGCACGTAAGCTATGATATTACGGACCTTCTATCTCTCAGGCGGTACTGCATCAAAAAGCGACATCAGTGTGTAAATGATATCACCACATGGGTTATGGAACACTTCAGAAAACCACTGTCGGTACAGTTTGTCGCAACATCTGTAAGGACAAGTTAAAACTCTACTCTTCAAAGGCAAAGCCATTTATCAACAACACCCAGAAACGCCGCCAGCTTTGCTGGGCCCGAGCTCATCTAAGATGGACTGATGCAAAATGGGAAAGTGCTTTCTGGTCTGATGAGTCCACATTTCAAATTGTTTTTGGAAACTGTGGACGTCGTGTCCTCCGGAAAAAGAGGAAAAGAACCATTCAAACTGTTCTAGGCGCAAAGTGTAAAAGCCAGCATCTGTGATGGTATGGGGGTGTAATAGTGCCCAAGGCATGGGTAACTTACACATCTGTGAAGGCACTATTAATCAATCAATCAATCAATCAATGATTATTTATATAGCCATAAATCACTAGTGTCTCAAAGGGCTACACAAACAACAACACAAACCACTACACCATCCTCGGTAGTCCCACATAAGGGCAAGAAAAACTCACACCCAGTGGGACGTCGGTGACAATGATGACTATGAGAAACCTTGGAGAGGACCGAAAGCAATGGATGTCGAGCAGGTCTCACATTATACTGTGAAAGTTCAATCCATAGTGGCTTCAACACAGCCGCGAGAGTCCCGTCCACAGTGGAGCTAACAGGAAACCATTCTAAGCAGAGGCGGATCAGCAGCACAGGGATGTCCCCAGCCGATACACAGGCGAGCGGTCCATCCTGGGTCCCGACTGTTGACGAGCGGTCCATCGTGGGTCCCGACTCTGGACAGCCAGTACTTCAACCATGGCCATCGGACTGGACCCCCTCCACAAGGGAGAGTGAGACAGAGGAGAAAAAGAAAAAAACGGCAGATCAACTGGTCTAAAAAGAGGTTTTATTTAAAGGCTAGAGTATACAAATGAGTTTTAAGGTGAGACTTAAATGCTTCTACTGAGGTGGCATCTCAAACTGTTACCAGGAGGGCATTCCAGAGTACTGGAGCCCGAAATGAAAACGCTCTATAGCCCGCAGACTTTTTTGGGGCTTTAGGAATCACTAATAAGCCGGAGTCCTTTGAACGCAGATTTCTTGCCGGGACATATGGTACAATAGAATCGGCAACATAGGCTGGAGCTAGACCGAGTAGTATTTTATACGTAAGTAGTAAAACCTTAAAGTCACATCTTAAGTGCACAGGAAGCCAGTGCACGTGAGCCAGTACAGGCGTAATATGATCAAACTTTCTTGTTCTTGTCAAAAGTCTAGCAGCCGCATTTTTTACCAACTATAATCTTTTAATGCTAGACATGGGGAGACCCGAAAATAATACGTTACAGTAATAGAGGCGAGACGTAACAAACGCATGGATAATGATCTCAGCGTCGTTAGTGGACAGATTGAAGCAAATTTTAGCGATATTACGGAGATGAAAGAAGGCCATTTTAGTAACGCTTTTAATGTGTGACTCAAAGGAGAGAGTTGGGTCGATGATAATACCCAGATTCTTTACCGAGTCGCCTTGTTTAATTGTTTGGTTGTCAAATGTTAAAGTTGTATTATTAAATAGAGGTCTGTGTTTAGCAGGACCGATAATCAGCATTTCCGTTTTTTTGGCGTTGAGTTGCAAAAAGTTAGCGGACCTCCATTGTTTGATTTCATTAAGACACGCCTCCAGCTGACTACAATTCGGCGTGTTGGTCAGCTTTAGGGGCATGTAGAGTTGGGTGTCATCAGCATAACAGTGAAAGCTAACACCGTATTTGCATATGATGTCACCTAGCGGCAGTATGTAGATGTTGAAGAGTGCAGGGCCAAGGACCGAACCCTGGGGAACTCCACACGTTACCTTAACATAGTCCGAGGTCACATTGTTATGGGAGACACACTGCATCCTGTCAGTAAGATAAGAGTTAAACCAAGACAGGGCTAAGTCTGACATACCAATTCGTGTTTTGATACGCTCTGATAAAATATTATGATCGACGGTATCGAAAGCAGTGCTAAGATCGAGGAGCAGCAACATAGATGACACATCAGAATCTATTGTTAGCAATAGATCATTAGTCATTTGCCCTGAAACCGGATTGAAAGGTTTCACATAGATTGTTAGACGCTAAGTGTTCATTTAGCTGCTCTGCAACAATTTTTTCGAGGATTTTTGAAATAAAGGGAAGGTGAGACACCGGTCGGTAGTTTACCATGAGGTCAGGATCGAGGTTAGGTCTTTTAAGGAGAGGATGAATAACCGCTTTTTTGAATGCTCGGGGAACAGTGCCAGAGGAAAGTGATAAGTGTATAATATTTAGCACTGATGGACCTACTAATACAAAGAGCTCCTTGATAAGTTTCCCAGAAAGTGGGTCAAGTAAACATGTTGTTTGTTTTATTCCATTTACACCTTCTAACAATTCTTTTAATGTTATTTCCTCAAAATGAGAGAAACTATTTTGGAGGGCAGTATCCGCCGTATATACAGTCAAATCTGTAATAACAGAACCCAGTTGTAGCTGGGACGCATTGTCTTTAATCTCCTTTCTAATGACTTCAATTTTCTTACTAAAGAATTGCATAAAGTCATCTGCTGAGTGGATGGAGCTACTGGAAGGGGTCCCTTGTTGGGTTAGCGATGCTACCGTACTAAACAAAAATTTAGGATCGTTTTTATTAAGGTGGATGAGATTTGAGTAACATTTAGCTTTAGCTAAGGTAAGCATGCGTTTATAAGTTATTAAACTATCACTCCATGCTTGATAGTGCACCTCAAGTTTAGTCGTGCGCCATTTGCGTTCCAGCTTTCTACATAATCATTTCTGAGCTGTAGTTTCTTCTGTTAACCATGGGGTACCCTTTTTTGGAGCCTTTTCTACCTTCAGCGGTGCTATGTTATCAATGGTTTCGCGCAGGGCGTCGTTAAAGTTGTTAGTGAGGTTGTCAATAGAGCCCACATACTTTGGGAATGGTGCCATTACATAATGCTGAAAGGTCCATACAGGTTTTGGAGCAACATATGTTGACATCCAAGCAACGTTATCATGGAGGCCCCTGCTTATTTCAGAGTTTCTCAGTGTGAACATGAAATATCTTGTCTTTGCAGTCTATTCAATTTAATATAAGTTGAAATTGATTTGCAAATCATTGTATTCTCTTTTTATTTACCATTTACACAACGTGACAACTTCACAGCTTTTGGACTATTATATCCAGGTGCCGAAAATGTAATTTCAGTTCTGATGTGTCTTGCACATGTTGGAACAGACAAATAAAAATGATTCTGATTCTGATTCTGAGGATTAACTGGAACTCCCCTGACTTGTTTCGCTCTCCAAACAGCATCAAATATTAATTTCAATAAGCCCTTGTTGGCTCTCTTATTCCATCACACAACATTAAACTGCCGTCCACTCAGCAAACACGCCCAGTGAACAAGTCAGGACACCACCAGAGAAAAAAGAAAGAAGAACGGCAGAAAAAAAACGGGAAAAGACATTTAAAAAGGGTTAAAAGGGGTGATTTGTGATGGCGGCCAACCTGCTGCGTTTATGGGGCAAGTTCACAGATGTGCGCCCCTCCCAAAAAACCCCACCAGCCACATTCAGACGTGTCATTATCATCAATTAGGAGTAGGTGTGGGTAATTACCGACACCAGTGGGCGGGCGCTGCCATAAAAGTCAGACACGTGTTTGGCATCTGTTATCCTTTTTTCGGCGTTAACCTCCCTTCCGGGTGTTGTGTTGCATCGCCAGAGTCGTTTCATGGTTCAGTGGGTTGGGAGAGGGAAGATTTTACCTTCCCGCATGTGCCTTCAAGCTAAAACCCAGTCTTCGTGTAGTCTGGAGTCTGCAACCGTCCATCCATCCAGTCATCTTCTTCTGCTTATCTGAGGTTGGGTTGCGGGGGCAGCAGCCTAAGCAGGGAAGCCCAGACTTCCCTCTCCCCAGCCACTTCGTCCAGCATCCCGAGGCGTTCCCAAGCCAACCGGGAGACAGAGTCTTCCCAACGTGTCCTGGGTTTTCCCCTCGGACGTGCCCCATACACCTCCCTAGGGAGGCGTTTGGGTGGCATCCTGACTAGATGCCCGAACCACCCCATCAGGCTCTTCTCGATGTGGAGGAGCAGCGGCTTTACTTTGACCTCCTCCCGGATGACAGAGCTTCTCACCCTATCTCTAAGGGAGAGACCCGCCAACCGGCGGAGGAAACTCATTTTGGCCGCTTGTACGCGTGAACTTGTCCTTTCGGTCATAACCCAAAGCTCATTACCATAGGTGAGGATGGGAAGGTAGATCGACTGGTAATTGAAAGCTTTGCCTTCCGGCTCAGCTCCTTCTTCACCACAACGGGTCGATACAGCGTTCGCATTACTGAAGACACGGCACCGATCCGAAGATCCACTCCTTCCTTAATCGTGAACAAGAGGTACTTGAACTCCTCCACTTTGGGGCAGGGTCTCTTCCCCAACCCAGAGATGGAGTCTGCAACCAGAGTCTTCAAAAATGTACGATAATAGAAAAATAAATATTTTGGTTTTAATATGGTTTCTGCAGGAGCACAAACATGACACAAACCTTCCCAAATGTTAGGAAGGCTTGTCCCACTGTTTATAAAATAAATAAAATGATAAATGGGTTGTACTTGTATAGCGCTTTTCTACCCTTTTTTAATCAGCCCAAAGAGTTTTGACAGTATTTCCACATTCACCCATTCACACACACAGTCACACACTGATGGCGGGAGCTGCAATGCAAGGCCTAACCAGGCCCCATCAGGAGCAAGGCGAAGTGTCTTTCTCAAGGACACAATGGACTTGACTAGGATGTTAGAAGGTGGGGATTGAACCAGTAACCCTCAGATTGCTGGCATGACCACTCTCCACAACTTCGCTTTGCCGTCCTATATATATCCTTCACTGAGGAGAGTATTTGGCAAGGGCTGTTTTGTCCTACTGATTTCGGCGGTCCATGCACAACCTTCTCCGACGCTGCCACAGAAAGACGTGTGTTTATGCCACTCTGTTACGCATGGGTCGCAAATTACTGCGTTGGTCGTTCCTCCCAGATGCAGAACGGACGACTCCGGACGAAAGTGTGAAGGTAGGAGATTATTTATTCCTCATAAATCATACACCATAGACACGGGGTGGCCACACTTTTTTGCAGCTACTTTTCAATTGACCAAGTCGAGGAGATCTACCTCATTCATATTTATAATTTATATTTATTTATTTATGAAAGAGAAATTTTTGTTAACAAGTTAATGGTGCTTAATTATAATACAAGCATGTTTAACACATATGGATTCATTTCTTTCATGAACACAAGAATATAAGTTGATGTATTACCTGATTCTGATGACTTGCATTGATTGGAACCAGACAGTGGTGCTGATAACATCCGCATTTTCAAATGGAGGAGAAAAAAAGTCCTCCTTTCTGTCCAATACCACATGAAAGTGGTTGGATTCGGCATCTCATTTGTCCAACTTGCATATTCATTTTTAAACACTTTGTTATGAGAGTAGCATATATGTGTGTGTGGCCCTTTAATGTGTGACAGCAGGTGAGTGACGTCAGTGAGTGTGTGGGCGAGAGAGGAGAGGGAGCGGTCGCTGAGGGCGGGGGAGTGGCTACTGTTTTTGTGTGGGATTTTGAGTGTGTGCAAGACGTAAATAAAAAGGCACGATTTGCAATTCATCGCTGGACTCGTCATTTTGCCCTGGAGTCCGGAATAGTGAAGACCCACTGCCGGATAAAGTGAAGGGTGTTGCCCCGAGAATCCATCGGCCCTGGAGAAGTGTTTCCCCTGCGCTCCTTGACTACGGTCTAGGCGCCGGAAGCAGGAAAGGTGCAACAACTTTATAAAAAATACATTGGCATCAAACTCCGTAGCTTGCTAGCTTGTGCACGTTAGCTTTCTGAGACTCTTATTTTGTTAGCACAGGCAGGATGAAGCAGGTCTTTTGTGGTGAAGACAGGAACTGTGCAGTCGGTCTTTAGAGTTTTGACAGCAGGTACGGCCCACGAGTCTGTTGAAATAAAGTGTTTCTCTCCGTCCGTCCTGTCAGTGATTTTTTTTCTTAATAATGAGCTCGAAACAGCCAGCGTCATCTCACAAGATCCTCGGGTGCCGAGAATTTCAAACTACTGAGGAAAGTGAAGTCTTGGTATGATTGATGATTGCTCATTTTTATGTCTATTTTTTTATTGCCTGGCTTGCGATCGACTGACACACCCTCTGCGATCGACCGGTAGCTCGCGATCGACGTAATGCCCACCCCTGCCGTAAATCATACTTGCCAACCTTGAGACCTCCGATTTTGGGGGGTGGGTTGGGTGGTCGGGGGTGGAGCGGGCGTTAGTGGTGGGGCGCAGGGCGTTGTTGGGGGGCGTGGTTAACAGCGGAGGAGTATATTTACAGCTGTTGTGTGAGCAGTTGTGCACTGCACTCTCTAAAAGGCGTAGATGTTATTGTCACATATGCATGATTGATTGATTGAAACTTTTATTAGTAGATTGCACAGTTCAGTACATATTCCGTACAATTGACCACTAAATGGTAACACCCGAATAAGTTTTTAAACTTGTTTAATTTAGGGTCCATGTTAATCAATTCATGGTACAAATATATACTATCAGCATAATACAGTCATCACACAAGTTAATCATCATAGTATATACATTGAATTATTTACATTATTTACAATCCGGGGGTGGGATGAGGAGCTTTGGTTGATATCAGTACTTCAGTCATCAACAGAGAAATGGACACTGAATTAGTGTAGGTCTTACTTAGTAGGATATGTACAGCGAGCAGAGAACATAGTGAGTTCAGATAGCATAAGAACAAGTATATAAATTAGAAATACATTCAATTATTTACATTAGGTTATTTACAATCCGAGGGGATGGGATGTAAATGGAGGAGGATATTCAGTTCAATTTTAGGACTAGATAGAACAATCCCATGATACAAAATAACCCGAGTAGATTGGAAATAATAGGCTACCTCCTTCAGAGCTGCTTCAGAACGGTTGTGATGTTGGAACTGGTTGGGTGGGATTGAAAGATGGGGGGCAGAGAAGAGGAAGGGGAATGGTTTTCAGCTTCATTGGGGTCATCAGGTGTGCACCCTCCTTCACCGACGTTTCAATGATAGGCCCACGGCACCTCCAGATGGCTCATCAGCAACACCTGGTGTCCCAGGTGAGCCCCCCTCTGCTTTTAACAATTATGTGATGTAGGTCTTACTAGATCCCCAGATGGTGTCTCTCCTCTTCACCCACAGCCACCGACTGGCTGTCTCTGCTGCTCCTGAGAGGGCTTTGATGGCCAGGGTTTGGCCTCGAACTCCGATGTCCTTAAGCAGCCTGATTGTTGTCCGGCCCACAAAACCTCTGCAGCCAACTTCCACTGGGCAGGCCTTGGCTTTCCATCCATTCTGCTCAGCATCTGCTGCCAGTTCGGTGTACTTAAGGCTTTTGAGTTCAAATGCCTCCACCACAGCAGCCTCCCAGGGAACCATGTGTTCTATTATATACACAATATGCAGTGAGGAGGACCAGAGCTCAAGGTCTGGTCTGAGGTTTGATCTGGCTATCTCTGAGGGAAAGTAGAGCTTTTGATCAAGATCCACCGCCATTTTCCAGTCACAAGCCCTTCCAAGCTGACCTATGTCTGGTATATGGCCTTTGGTGGACTCTGCACTTTCTCGGATGAACTCTCTTATGGCTGTAGGATGTACTTTTGGCGGGGGCAGGGCATTGATCTTCGCTCTTCTGGCCTCTAATGTGGCTGCTAGACACTTCAGAACCTGGTTGTGCCGCCAGGTGTAGCGCCCTTGTGACAGACTTGACTGCTGTTGTTTTGTGTTGTTACCGCGCTGGGAGGACGTTAATGAAACTGCCTAACAATAAACCCACATAAGAAAACCACGAACTTGCCCTCGATCATTCTACAGTTAAAACGTCATTGGGCAGACACGCTGTTTATATTGTGGGAAAGCGGACGTGAAAACAGGCTGTCCTCACTCAGGTCCGCATGGAGCTGGAAGGGGCGCGGCCTCCAGCTCCGCCTGATTTTCAGTAGATTTTCGGGAGAAAATATGTCCCGGAGGTTTTCGGGAGATGCGCTGAATTTCGGGATTGGCAAGTATGCCGTAGACACACGCAGAGTAAAACAAGAATAAACATGAAAAGCGGGCCGATAGCATGGGAAGCTATGGCGAAGCTTAGCACAGGAACAAGAATTAGGAATCACAGGAATAAGAATTAGGAATCACAGGAATAACCAAGGTAACTTGATGCGGGGAGCAAACAAAGAAGCCAGGATGAGTGTGGCGAGAGGGGTGAATAAATAACTCTTTGATTAGTGGTCGATAACAGGTGAGCGTGCTGACCACTCACCAGAGGCAGGTGAACCCAATTAATCCCCATAGAAACTAAAACAAACCCAGAGGTGCACAAACAGGTACTAAGGGAGTCCAAAACTAAAAGAAAAAACAAAAACATGATCCGGGCCACGGATCATGACACACTCCATCTTTGTCTCATTTTGTCCACCAAACCTTTTTATGCTGTGCGTGAATGCACAAAGGTGAGTTTTGTTGATATTATTGACTTGTGCGGAGTGCTAATCAGGCATATTTGGTCAGTTAATGACTACAAGCTAATCCATGCTAAAACAATGTAAAATAAGTATACACGGCCGAATGAATGGATGGATGAACAGTTATCACTTTCTTCGATATCGGGGTAGGCAACCCGCGGCTCCATGGAGCTTTTTCAAAAATTTATAAAAATAAAACAAGTTCCTAATATGGTTTCTTTAGAAAGACGGACAAGACACAAAACTACATAATTGTTAGAAATCCCACTGTTAATGTTAAACATGCTTCACTGATGAGAGTATTTGGCGAGCGCCATTTTGTCTTACTAATTTCGGTGGTCCTTGAACTCAAAGTAATTTGTTTACATGTACAATTCTCTCCACCGCCGTCCAAGTGTTTTATGCCACTCCTCCTTTGTCTCGTTTTGTCCACTAAACCATTTATGATATCCGTGAATGCACAAAGGTGAGCTTTGTTGATGTTATTGACTTGTGGGGGGTGCTAATCAGACATATTTGGTCAGTGAATCACTACAAGCTAATCCATGCTAACATGCTATTAAGGATAGCTTTATGCACATATTGCATCATTATGCCTCGTTTGTAGCTATAGTTGAGCTCTTTAAATTTCCTTTACTTATGTCCTCTGTGTATTTAATTTATATTTGCATGTCTCATGACACATTATCTGTATGTAATATTGGCTGCAATTCTGATAGTTGTTTGGGCGACATGTTGTTCCAGATCACAGCAAATGTTACCCCGCTTGCAAAGATTGTAATGAATCCATTAGAAGAAGACAGCCTGGCGTTTCCTTTAACTTGGACACACACATCTATACTTTTGGCCATTCTAAGCCAGTCCTTTCCAGGAGTTATATCACACTCTGAGAAGTTAAACTAATGTTTTCCAATGTTGTAAAAATGTGTAGAATAAATATTACATTTCAACATTTCTGTCAACGAAGATTTAACACACAGTCATTCTGATAGTATGCTATTATAGCTAATATAGACACTTACATCATGTGTTGACGTCATTATATCACTTATCGAAGGCTTTTAATTTTTTGCGGCTCCAGACAGATTTTGTTTTGTAATTTTTGGTCCAATATGGCTCTTTCAACATTTTGCGTTGCCGACCTCTGATTTAGTCTATAGGAAAATAACTATTAGCATAAATATTAGCATGCTTTAGCTGTTGTGCCAGGATAGGAAATACAGAGAAAAATATGGTAACCGTGATCAATTTGCTCACAATAACCTTATTAAGGCCCCATTTACACTAAGCCGGACAAGGTTATGCAGGGTAAATCACACCTAACCTTATCTGTGTCCCCACACAACATTGCAACGGAACCTGGTACGCATGCGTGGAAAAAAAAAAATATCCAGCTGAGGGTCCATCTGCCCCAATCTCCTCTGTAGATGACTTTACTTCACTGTGAAGTTATTTAAAAGAGCTAAATTGTAAATGGTTTGCTGTGCATTTTACATTTTGTTTGCTGTGTTTTGTGTGGAAGTTTGTAAATTAAAAGGTATCTCCTTTGAACAATATCCAGTGTTGTGATATTTCAATGAACTAGAATCCAGTGTGCTATGGTGCTCTATTGTAGTGAATCCCACCTGAGAGATTATATATCAATCAATCAATCAATGTTTACTTATATAGCCCTAAATCATTAGTGTCTCAAAGGGCTGCACAAACCACCACGACATCCTCGGTAGGCCCACGCAAGGAAAACTCACACCCAGTGGGACGTCGGTGACAATGATGACTATGAGAACCTTGGAGAGGAGGAAAGCAATGGATGTCGAGCGGGTCTAACATGATACTGTGAAAGTTCAATCCACAATGGATCCAACACAGTCGCGAGAGTCCAGTCCAAAGCGGATCCAACACAGCAGCGAGAGTCCCGTTCACAGCGGAGCCAGCAGGAAACCATCCCAAGCGGAGGCGGATCAGCATCGCAGAGATGTCCCCAGCCGATACACAGGCAAGCAGTACATGGCCACCGGATCGGACCGGACCCCCTCCACAAGGGAGAGTGGGACATAGAAGAAAAAGGAAAGAAACGGCAGATCAACTGGTCTAAAAAGGGAGTCTATTTAAAGGCTAGAGTATACAAATGAGTTTTAAGGTGAGACTTAAATGCTTCTACTGAGGTGGCATCTCGAACTGTTACCGGGAGGGCATTCCAGAGTACTGGAGCCCGAACGGAAAACGCTCTATAGCCCGCAGACTTTTTTTGGGCTTTGGGAATCACTAACAAGCCGGAGTCCTTTGAACGCAGATTTCTTGCCGGGACATATAATGCAATACAATCGGCAAGATAGGATGGAGCTAGACTGTGTAGTATTTTATACGTAAGTAGTAAAACCTTAAAGTCACATCTTAAGTGCACAGGAAGCCAGTGCAGGTGAGCCAGTACAGGCGTAATGTGATCAAACTTTCTTGTTCTTGTCAAAAGTCTAGCAGCCGCATTTTGTACCAACTGTAATCTTTTAATGCTAGACATGGGGAGACCCGAAAATAATACGTTACAGTAGTCGAGGCGAGACGTAACAAATGCATGGATAATGATCTCAGCGTCTTTAGTGGACAGAATGGAGCGAATTTTAGCGATATTACGGAGATGAAAGAAGTCCGTTTTAGTAACGCTTTTAATGTGTGCCTCAAAGGAGAGAGTTGGGTCGAAGATAATACCCAGATTCTTTAGTGAAGTGAAGTGAATTATATTTATATAGCGCTTTTCTCAAGTGACTCAAAACGCTTTTACATAGTGACACTCAATATCTAAGTTACATTTAAACCAGTGTGGGTGGCACTGGGAGCAGGTGGGTAAAGTGTCTTGCCCAAGGACACAACGGCAGTAACTAGGATGGCACAAGCGGGAATCGAACCTGCAACCCTCAAGTTGCTGACACGGCCACTCTACCAATCGAGCTATGCCGCCCACCGTGTCGCCTTGTTTAATTGTTTGGTTGTCAAATGTTAGAGTTGTATTATTAAATAGAGTTCGGTGTCTAGCAGGACCGATAATCAGCATTTCCGTTTTTTTGGCGTTGAGTTGCAAAAAGTTAGCGGACATCCATTGTTTAATTTCATTAAGACACGCCTCCAGCTGACTACAATCCGGCGTGTTGGTCAGCTTTAGGGGCATGTAGAGTTGGGTGTCATCAGCATAACAGTGAAAGCTAATACCGTATTTGCGTATGATGTCACCTAGCGGCAGCATGTAGATGCTGAAGAGTGCAGGGCCAAGGACCGAACCCTGGGGAACTCCACACGTTACCTTAACGTAGTCCGAGGTCACATTGTTATGGGAGACACACTGCATCCTATCAGTAAGATAAGAGTTAAACCAAGACAGGGCTAAGTCTGACATACCAATTCGTGTTTTGATACGTTCTAATAAAATATTATGATCGACGGTATCGAAAGCAGCGCTAAGATCAAGGAGCAGCAACATAGATGACGCATCAGAATCCATCGTTAGCAATAGATCATTAGTCATTTTTGCGAGGGCTGTCTCCGTGGAGTGATTTGCCCTGAAACCGGATTGAAAGGTTTCACATAGATTGTTAGACGCTAAGTGTTCATTTAACTGCTCCGCAACAATTTTTTCAAGGATTTTTGAAATAAAGGGAAGGTGAGACACCGGTCGGTAGTTTATATGAATCACATCTTTAATCCACGGGGAGGAAGTAGACAATGCCATAAAGAGCATTTTACAATAATTAATCTCTGGATATATATATATATATATATATATATATATATATATATATATATATATATATATATATATATATATATATATATATATATATATAGGCTCTAGCACCCCCAGCAACCCCAAAAGGGATAAGCGGTAGAAAATTAATGGATGGATGGATATACTGTATATACACATATATACACACACACACATATATATATATATATATATATATATATATATATATATATATATATATATATATATATATATATATATATATATATATATATATATATATGTATATATATATATATATTTACACACACACACACACAGACCCCGTTTCCATATGAGTTGGGAAATTGTGTTAGATGTAAATATAAATGGAATACAATGATTTGCAAATAATTTTCAACCCATATTCAGTTGAATATGCTACAAAGACTACATATTTGATGTTCAAAGGAAAATAACAATCCGGATTGTTATAGGTGCGAAGTTCAAAAGCCAGTATCTGTGATGGTATTGGGGTGTATTAGTGCCCAAGGCATGGGTAACTTGTACATCTGTGAAGGCACCATTAATGCTGAAAGGTCCCTACAGGTTTTGGAGCAACATATGTTGTCATTCAAGCAACGTTATCATGGATGCACCTGCTTATTTCAGCAAAACAATGCCAAGCCACGTGTTACAACAGCGTGGCTTCGTAAAAAAAGAGTGCGGGTACTTTCCTGGCCCGCCTGCAGTCCAGACTTGTCTGCCATCGAAAATGTGTGGCGCATTATGAAGCGTAAAATACGACAGCAGACACCTCGGACTGTTGAACGACTGAAACTCTACATAAAACAAGAATGGTAAAGAATTCCACTTTCAAAGCTTCAACAAGTAGTTTCCTCAGTTCCCAAACGTTTATTGAGTGTTATTAAAAGAAAAGGTGATGAACATGCCCTTTCCCAACTACTTTGGCACGTGTTGCAGCCATGAAATTCTAAGTTAATTATTATTTGCAAAAAAAAAAAAAGTTTATGTGTTTGAACATCAAATATCTTGTCTTTGTAGTGCATTCAATTGAGTATGGGTTGAAAAGGATTTGCAAATCATTGTATTCCGTTTATATTTACATCTAACACAATTTCCCAACTCATATGGAAACCGGGGTTTGTATATGTATATACACACATATATACATAAATATACATCTACCAGCAGTTGTTTGGGACATGAGGAGATGGTTCCATCTTTCAGCTGCGCGCTAATGGTGGAGTTCGCGAAGATGCGGGCATCACGCACGGTGCCTGGCCATTTCACAGTCACATCCACAAAGCAATATTTGTAGTCACACACCGCCTGTATCACTTCCACGGGAGGAAGGGACCAAGTTTTTTGCTAAGTAGAATCGCAGCTGACCCGGACATTGGAAAGTTCTCTGGCCGTTTGGGAAGTATTGTATCCCAGATAGCTGCAATCGCCCGTTTCCTTCACTTCCTCTCCGAAGTCACTTTGTAAACGATCAATGATAAACGATCAATACAAGAAATACACGGCTGACTTATGCGTGTAAAAAAAAAAATTCCCAAGGAGGGATTGGTTTAGTGTGGCTGAAACGGGGCTTAGGCTAAATAATTTGTCTTTAAAACGACTTAGTGAAGACATGGCTTTAGCCCATTTTATTTATTGTTTAGTTTGTGTTTTCTTCACAGAGAAATAACCTATTTTACTGCTTTTCGTTGTGATTTTTTTCTTCTTGCACGGCATTTTGCCAACAGACAAATTGTATTTTATGTTTGTTATTTTGCTTTATTTAACTTGCATATTTAAGAGTTTACATCCTAATTACAGTGTTAAAATATACAAGAAATAAAAGATTATTGCATTTGGAACGGTTTTACTCCTATGTGTTATAATTTAATCAGTGGTTAATTTGGCCTCAAAAACACTCAATCAATTCAAAGTTTACTTATATAGCCCTTAATCACGAGTGTCTCAAAGGGCTGCAATAGCCACAACAACGACATCCTGGGCTCCGATCCCACATTAGTCCATTGGCAATGATTTGGAGGTCAATATGTCGTCAAGAAAAATGTGTTATCTATCTTGACCTCATCGTTTGTTGAGGTAGAGCCAATAAATTCACCAAGATGATGATCAGCGCTGTTTGATCTGCGACAAGCTACACTAAAAAAATGTAAGCCCAAATAAACAATCGCTCGTTCAAAAACAGGCCAAATAAGAAATCGATTTAAAGTGTGAGGAGGGGGGCGTGACCTGCGGGTCTGCCGTGGAACACGGTGTGTCAAGACCGGCCCTTGAAGATGGCGACAGGTGCGTAGATGGCCCAGGTGGGCCTTCTTATCTAATCACCTGTCGTCTTTATTATCAGCAGCCGTGATGAGACGAGTAATTGGAGTTGGAGGTGCTGCTGAGAGACACAGACGCAGAAAAGACACTCTGCTGAAAAGCAAAGGACTTTGCACGATTTGAGGAAAATAAATTAGTGTTATACCCAGAACTCCGGCTCTCCTGGCAGTGTGCGGTGGTCTGAAGATCCCACTAGAGGGATATCCCTACAATGTGGTATTTGCTACGCTAACTAGCTTCAGCGAGGTATCTGAAGGTCTCTCGTAACTCGCAGCTTTATTTGGAACTTAAAGGGGTGTTATTACGCAAAACCAACCCAACCCCAAAAAACTGTATAGAGGCAAGCCAGCGATATTTATAAAACAATCTTGCCTTTCTTCATAATTCCTCCCAACCGGCTGTTTGGAATATGCACAACATTTGACATATTTCAGCAGCCATCGGCATTGAATTCGCTATTGTAGTCTGACCTTGGAGGCGTTCCTCTTGTCTGGCTCGTACATGCACGTGCATCCTCCACTGTTGCCATGTGTAATACAACGTAACGTACAGTTCCAACTTATATCCGTCAGTAGACTCGCTATGGACGCGCTAAAAGCTAGAACTTGTAATACATTTTTGTACCACTTGTGGCAGTAATAACAATATCAAACAACAGAAGAAGTCTGTTGTTTGATATATTTGCACTTTATTTACTTATTTATTGACAGTTTATTTAAAAAAAAAATAATTGTAATAATTTATTTAGTTAGAATTTATTCTAGCACTGTGTAATTTTATGCAAATAAATTTTCAATCAATTTTAGACTCCATTCTTTTGAGTATATTTGATTAATATTTATTTTGTTACCAGGCTGACCTAAGCCTTGATAATAATCTCTGTGATTAAAACATGCTTTCTTATCTTTTGACAAGGTTTAGCCTGTTAAATAATGTGTGTGTGTGTGTGTGTGTGTGTGTGTGTGTGTGTGTGTGTGTGTGTGTGTGTGTGTGTGTGTGTGTGTGTGTGTGTGTGTGTGTGTGGAGGGACCTCGTTGTGAACATTGGGTCACTCGCAGGTCACAAAAACAGACCCGTGTTCATAGACGTTCACATTTTCTGACAGCACACGTCCAAACATTGTGTTATTGCCCTACATGCACACACACACACACACACACACACTCACATGCACACAAACACACACACACACACACACACGCAGACAGACACACACACACACACGCACACACACACGCACGCACACACACACAGACACACACACACACAAAGACAACATATCCTGCACATCGAGTCCATTATCACCTTTGTCATGTGATGTTTGGCTCTTTGAAAAGACTACTCACTGTATGTATGTGTGTGTAAAAATGTGTGTTTATACGGATGTATGTATGTATGTATGTTTGTATGTGTTTATATGTATATGTATACAAACCCTGTTTCCATATGAGTTGGGAAATTGTGTTGGATGTAAATATAAACGGAATACAATGATTTGCAAATCCATATTCATTTGAATATGCTACAAAGACAACATATTTGATGTTCAAATTGCTAGACATTTTTTTTTTGCAAATAATCATTAACTTAAATTTCTGATACCAGCAACATGTGACAAAAAAGTTGGAAAAGGTGGCAATAAATACTGATACAGTTATGGAATGCTAATCAAACACTTATTTGGAACATCCCACAGGTGTGCAGGCTTATTGGGAACAGGTGGGTGACATGATTTGGTATAAAAGCAGCGTCCCAAAAAATGCTCAATGTTTGACAAGAAAGGATTAGGCGAGGTACACCCCTTTGTCCACAACTGCGTGAGCAAATAGTCAAACAGTTTAAGAAAAACGTTTCTCAAAGTGCATTTGCAAGAAATTTAGGGATTTCAACATCTACGGTCCATAATATCAGCAAAAGATTCAGAGAATCTGGTGAAATCCCTCCATGTAAGCGGCATGGCCAGAAACCAACATTGAATGACCGTGACCTTCGATCCCTCAGACGGCACTGTACCAAAAACCGACATCAATCTCTAAAGGATATCACCACATGGGCTCAGGAACACTTCAGAAAACCACTGTCACTAAATACAGTTTGTTGCTACATCTGTAAGTGCAAGTTAAAGCTCTACTATGCAAAGCGAAAGCCACTTATCAACTACATCCAGAAACGCCGCCGGCTTCTGTGGGCCCGAGATCATCTAAGATGGACTGATGCAAAGTGGAAAAGTGTTCTGTGGTCTGACGAGTCCACATTTCAAATTGTTTTTGGAAATATTCGACATCGTCTCATTCGGACCAAAGGGGAAGCGAAACATCCAGACTGTTATCGACGCAAAGTTCAAAAGCCAGCATCTGTGATGGTATGGGGGTGCATTAGTGCCCAAGGCATGGGTAACTTACACATCTGTGAAGGCACCATTAATGCTGAAAGGTACATACAGGTTATGGAACAACATATGCTGCCATCTAAGAGCTGTCTTTTTCATGGGCGCCCCTGCTTATTTCAGCAAGACAATGCCAAGCCACATTAGTCACGTGTTACAACAGCGTGGCTTTGTAAAAAAAGAGTGCAGGTACTTTCCTGGCCCGCCTGCAGTCCAGACCTGTCTCCCATTGAAAATGTGTGGTGCATTATGAAGCATAAAATACTACAGCGGAGACCCCGGACTGTTGACTGACTGAAGCTCTACATAAAACAGGAATGGGAAAGAATTCCACTTTCAAATCTTCAACAATTAGTTTCCTCTGTTCCCAAATGTTTATTGAGTGTTGTTAAAAGAAAAGGTGATGTAACACAGTGGTGAACATGCCCTTTCCCAACTACTTTGGCACGTGTTGCAGCCATGAAATTCAAAGTAAATTTTTATTTGCAAAAAAAAAAAAATAAAGTTTATGAGTTTGAACATCAAATATCTTGTCTTTGTAGAATATTCAACTGAATATGGGTTGAAAATGATTTGATATTCATTGTATTCCGTGTATATTTACATCTAACACAATTTCCCAACTTATATGGAAACGGGGTTTGTATATATCCATTTATTTTGTACCATTTGTCCCTTTTGGGGTCGCGGGGGTGCTGGAGCCTATCTCAGCTACATTCAGGCGGAATGCGGTGTACACCCTGGACAAGTCGCCACCTCATCACACATACATATACTGTATATGGTTATATATACATATATATATATATATATATATATATAGCTAATATATACATATACATATGAATGTATACAGTATATATATACACACACACCACACACTTATATATATATATATATATATATATATATATATATATATATATATATATATATATATATATATATATATATATATATAATATACTGTATATATAAGTATGTGTGTTTATGCATATGCTGTATATATATGTTTGTATGTATATGTGTATATACTCTTTTGTTTATATGTGTATATACATGGAGATTGTCACTCAGAGCGCAGACTTCCGACAAGGCAGAAAGATTGTGCTCTAGACGTCAACACGTGATTTCCTGGTAAAAAACTATTTTAAATGTTTGTATTCACATTGAAGAAAAACGAGAGGAAGGTGATTTTTCTGGAGATCGAGAGGTTTAATGACATGGGCAACAGTAAAAAGCCAAGCTATAACAAACGCAGCTATATCATTTAGGTGCTTCATAGGCGAGACACCTGCAACAAGTGCTAGAAGGTGATGTTGTGCAAGTTAGAACACATGTGTCTCTTTTCTGTGCACTCTGAGTAGCAACAAATTGCTAGCAAGAGGTGGCTAACAATGTAATGGGTATTGACTTATTTGCCAATAAAACCCCACAGAAAAAAAACATGTTTCGTAACATGCTGTAGGTATGTATGTGTGACGGGCTTCCTACCGTCCATGTGTGGGTTGTGGTGACGATGGATACAGGACGCATCATAGCAGGCTTGACTTTCTTTTATTATTTCAATATTTGTTAAGTCTTGCCTGGCTTTTGCGGCACTTTGCAGTGCGCGGGCGTTTCCTGCTTCTGTCTGCGGTGCACCTTGCGGTGTCCAGGGTTTGCGTCTGTTGCGGGGTCGCATCGTCTCTCGGTCTGATCGCTTGTTCGTTGGTCGTGGTCGGTCTCCTCCAGTGGGTTCCTTCTCCTACTCTCCTTCCTCTGTTCCTCCTTCCCCCTGTTTATGCTGGAGGAGCAGATAACGGGATTGCGCGCAGCTTTGTGGTGTGCGCTGATTGTTGCTACCGTGCGGCTCCGAGTGCGACACGCCTCCTCTGTGCGCCGCACGCCCCGCCTTCTCACCTCCATCTAGGGATGCTGCTTTCCTCCGCCCGCTATCGGCTCGTCGGCTCCGTCTCTCCACAGTATGCAATGTAGGAACAGATACATTCGTGAAAACATGTAATATTTATTATATTTCGGTCATTTTAAATATTAACCATGAATTGAATTACGTTGAAAAACTTACTCGGGTGTTACCATTTAGTGGTCCATTGTACCGAATATGTACTGAACTGTGCAATCTACTAATAAAAGTTTCAATCAATCAAACCAATCAATCAACAGAATAACTTTGGTGGGCACATTGATGAATGCTAATTTTGTCAACAACATAAAAATACACTATCACTTACTGTACAATATCTGCTCTCATTGGGATAAAAACCAATGGGATTTTCATATCTTTCTGCACTGTCCATAGTCCAGTCCGTAGTGGATCTAACATAATAATGTGAGAGTCCAATCCATAGTGGATCTATCATAATATTGTGACAGTCCAATCCATAGTGGATCTAACATAATAGTGTGAGAGTCCAGTCCATGGTGGATTTAATGTAATAGTGTGAGAATCCAGTCCATAGTGGATCTAACATAATAGTGTGAGAGTCCAGCCCATGGTGGATTTAATGTAATAGTGTGAGAGTCCAGTCCATAGTGAATCTAACATAATAGCATGAGAGTCCAGTCCATGGTGGATTTAATGTAATAGTGTGAGAGTCCAGTTCATAGTGGATCTAACATAACAGTGTGGGAGTCCAGTCCATAGTGGATCTAACATAATAGTAAGAGAATCCAGTCCATAGTGGATTTAACGTAATAGTGTGAGAGTCCAGTCCATAGTGGATCTAAAATAATAGTGTATAGTGTGGAAGGGGCGTGGTCCACGCGTTCCCTGTGGGTAGGGCATGTGCATGAGCCAGCTGTGAAGCAACTGACCAGTGAGGAGATTTTTATCAGCTGGAACGAGTTATCTAATCACCTGTCTATTAGCAGCATCGGAGACCATGAGGGGGACTGATGGGCAATGGATGCGCGACACACATGCTGCTGAAAAGCACAAAAAAAAGGCAACGAGATAAAGACTGCTGAGAAGCATCAGAGGCTGAAAAGAACAAGACAAAAATAAAAGACAATTGGAAATCCACAGCGGCGGGTGTCGAATGTCATATTGGTCCAAAAGAACCCAATGAGGAGACTTCTACAAATAGTGTGGGGATGCAGCCCATAGTGGATCTAACATAATAGTGAGAGTCCTGTCCATTGTGGATCTAATATGATAATGTGAGAGTCCAGTCCATAGTGGATCTAATATAATAGTGTGAGAGTCCAGTCCATAGTGGATCTAACATACTATTGTCGGAGTCCAGTCCATAGTGGATCTAACATAATAGTGTGAGAGTCCAGTCCATAGGGGATCAAACATAATAGTGTGAGAGTCCAGTCCATAGTGGATCTAACATAATATTGTCAGAGTCCAGTCCATAGTGGATCTAACATATTAGTGTGAGAGTCCAGTCCATAGTGAATCCAACATAATATTGTGAGAGTCCAGTCCAGGGCTTCACGGTGGCAGAGGGGTTAGTGCGTCTGCCTCACAATACGAAGGTCCTGCAGTCCTTGGTTCAAATCCAGGCTGAGGATCTTTCTGTGTGGAGTTTGCATGTCCTTCCCGTGAATTCGTGGGTTCCCTCCGGGTACTCCGGCTTCCTCCCACTTCCAAAGACATGCACCTGGGGATAAGTTGATTGGAAACACTAAATCGGCCCTAGTGTGTGAATGTGAGTGTGAATGTTGTCTGTCTTTCTGTGTTGGCCCTGCGATGAGGTGGCGACTTGTCCAGGGTGTACCCCGCCTTCCGCCCAATTGTAGCTGAGATAGGTGCCAGCGCCCCCCGCAACCCCGAAAGGGAATAAGCGGTAGAAAATGGATGGATGGATGGATGGAGTCCAGTCCATAGTGGATCTAACATGATAGAGTGAGAGTCTAGTCTATAGTGGATCTAGTTAATAGTGCAAGAGTCCAGTCCATAGTGGTTCTAACATATTAGTGTGAGAGTCCAGTCCATAGTGGTGCCATATTTTGTTGGCTCTCACAAAGTCTGCTTGATCATCAATGTTGTTGGTGGGGTAGGGATCTGTGGTTCCTAATCTACATCACTTCTTCATTATCTCACAAAATGGCTCAGGAATCTCCGTGAGATTGATACTATTTTGATCATATCTATTCATCTGCAATCTTTGGAAGTATTTTTGTAACATACATTACTTATTTGTGTATACAATATATGTAAATATTTGCTCACTCACATGCTCCACATGCAGCTACTGTCACCTTGTGGAGTCATATTTTACATCAGGAGGTGCCCTCATTAATTATCTGGATTTTTTGATGGCCCCGTGACTTTTAGAAGACAAATTGTTTTCTCAGCAACACACCACAAAGCGGAGTTGTGCGCTACAGCAAGACCGGACCTCACCACGGGAGACAAGCAGAGGATCAAAGAGGTTTCACACGGGAAAAGTCAGCAAAGCCAAGAGATGGATGGCAGCTCTGACATTCAACAAAGGTGATGGGCCAGACTGCTGCTGGGCCGCGAGGTCACATTAAATGCATGCAGCCAGCAAGGTGAAGTCCCCCCCTCCCCCCCCTCCCCCCACGCACACACACACACACACACACACACATGCAACATGAAGCCTGTGTCTGCAGGTCGCCAATGGGTGACACACACACACTAACACACACTCAGATAGGTTAAATGGAGCTGGTCCTAGTATTTTCATGTCCACATGAAGACACATCCTCACAATACAGGCGGGATTTAAAAAGGGTTGTGACATCCATGACATCACATCGACAAATATAAAACCTTCTGCAGGAAAGTTCTGTGGTCAGAGGAAACAAAAATTTGGCTGTTTGGCCACAATACCCAGCAATATGTTTGGAGGACAAAAGGCAAGACCTTCAATCCCAGGAACACTATCCCTACTGCCAAGCATGGTGGTAGTATTATACTCTGGACCTGTTTTGCTGCCAATGGAACTGGTGCTTTAAATGGGACAATGGAAAAAGGAGGTTTACCTCCAAATTCTTCAGGACAACCTTGTGGGGAGAGATGGGCTAGCGCTGTCAGTTGGAGAAAGAGTCACCACCGCTGTCCATGGTGCTGGGGAGGGCACCATCGGGCAAGGGAGGGGCATTTGCTGACGGCGAGACACAGCTGGCAGGTGATTAGATTTCACAGGTGGTACGTGTTGATCTAATCCTCTGTTGTTTTTAACAGTGAGCAGCTGGGTGCAGGAGGAGGAGGTGGAGGAGGATTGGAGCAACTGAAAAGTCTAACGAACATATCTATTGGAGAGCTGTAAAACTCTGTCAATTCTGCGCAACTGACTTCCAGCGTGTGAACCTGTGAAACGGCAAGTATACAACGCTTGCAAACCTAAAATCATCAGCGTGGAGTTTGGGTTGTGGGCGCAATTGGGTGTTCCAACAGGAAAATGACCCCAAACACACATCAAAAGTGGTAAAGCCTTCCCAAACTCCTGATTTAAACGTGTAGACAATGCTGAAGAAACAAGTCCATGTCAGAAAAGCAACACATTTAGCTGAACTGCACCAATTTTGTCAAGAGGAGTGGTCAAAAAATTCAAGCAGAAGCTTGTGGATGGCTACTAAAAGCACGTTATTGCAGTGAAACTTACCAAGGGACATGTAAGCAAATATTAACATTGCTGTATGTATACTTTTGACCCAGCACATTTGCTCGCATTTTCAATTGACCCATAATAAATTCATAAAAGTAGCAAACTTCATGAATGTTTTTTGTGACCATCAAGTATGTGCTTCAATCAAACTATCACAAAAAATAAAAGAGTTGTAGAAATGATTGGAAACTCAAGACAGCCATTACATAATGTTCTAAGTGTATGTTAACTTTTGACCACGACTATATATATATATATATGTATATATATATATAACATAACACGTGGCTTGGCATTGTTTTGGTGAAATAAGCAGGGGCGTCCATGATAACGTTGCTTGGATGGCAGCATATATTGTTCCAAAACCTGTATGTACATTTCAGCATTAATGGTGCCTTCACAGATGTGTAAGTTACCCATGCCTTGGGCACTAATGCACCCCCATACCATCACAGATGCTGGCTTTTGAACTTTGCGCCTTTATCAATCCGGATGGTTATTTTCCTCTTTGTTCCGGAGGACACCACGTCCACAGTTTCCAATGTAATTTGAAATGTGGACTTGTCAGACCACAGAACACTTTTCTACTTTGCATCAGATGAGCTCGGGCCCAGCGAAGCCGGTGGCGTTCCCGGGTGTTGATGATAAATGGCTTTCGCTCTGCCTAGTAGAGTTTTAACTTGCACTTACAGATGTAGCGACCAACTTTATTTAGTGACAGTGGTTTTCTGAAGTGTTCATGATGTGGGTTTTGGATGCAGTACCTCCTGAGGGATCAAAGGTCTATAATATCATCGCTTACGTGCAGTGATTTCTCCAGATTCTCTGAACCTTTCGATGATTTTACGGACCGTAGTTGGTAAAATCCCTAAATTCCTTTCAATAGCTCGTTGAAAAATGTTGTTCCAAAATTGTTCGACAATTTGCTTACAAAGTGGTAACCCTTACCCGATCCTTGTTTGTGAATTACTTTGCATTTCATGAAAGCTGCTTTTATACCCAATCATGGCACCCACCTGTTCCCAATTAGCTTGCACACCTGTGGGATGTTCCAAATAAGTGTTTGATGAGCATTCCTAAACTTTATCATTATTTATTGCCACCTTTCCCAACTTCTTTGTCACATGTTGCTGGCATTAAATTCTAAAGTTAATGATTATTTGCACAAAAAAAAAAGGTTTATCAGTTTGAACATCAAATATGTTGTCTTTGTAGCATATTCAACTGAATATGGGTTGAAAAGGATTTTCAAATGATTGTATTCCGTTTATACTTACATCCAACACAATTTCCCAACTCATATGGAAACGTGGTTTGTAATAAATGGAATAAAAGAGCAAACCGGTCAAATATAACAAGGGAAAGTTGCCAAGATGACTCTAATTACACAAATATGTCATGCAGGCTGTTTTTACTTAAACTGTCACTGCTCAAAAAATAAAAATGAATGAAAATCAATGGTGTTATGAATTTTTTTCTGGGGAAAACATTGCATATTTGGTGTGTTTGCTGTAAAAAAATACGTTTTCTTTGACGAATAGAGCAAAAAAACTAAACAAAAAAGATTAAAATTCATACAAATTACAGATCAATCTTAAATTGATCGAGAGATGAATAGTAAACAATTGAAAAAAATAATGTATGACTTATTTTTAGCAATTTTATGAGTGGGGCCCTTTTGACTCGTTGATCATTTTTATTTCAAATGATGTCTTTGCTCAAAAAATAATAATGAATAAAAATCAATGTTATAAATTATTGACATTTTGAAATATTTTTCTGGGGAAAATATTGCATATTTTGTGTGTTTAACGAACATTTTTTTTTTCTTTGACGAAAAGAGTAAAAAAACTAAACAGTTTAAAATTATAAAAAATTACATATACATCTGAAGTTGATTAAGAAATGAAAGTAAACAACTAAAGAAATAATTTATGTTTTTACCACTTTTATGAGTGAGGCCCTTTTCATTCATTGATCATTTTATTTTCAAGCTGTCATTGCTCAAAAAATAATAAAGAATCAAAATCAATGTTTTTGTGAATTTTTGACCTATTCAATATTGCATTTTGAATTATATTCTAGAGAAAATATTGCATATTTTTTGTGTTTGCTGTACAAAAAAAATGTTTTCTTTGACGAAAAGAGATAAAAAACTAGTCAAAAAAGATAAGAAATTATGAAAATTACAGATTGATCTGAATTTGATTGAGAGATGAAAGTAAATAACTGAAAAAAATAATGTATGACTTGTTTTTAGCACATTTATGATTGGGGCCCTTTACCGCGGATAATTTTGATTTCAAATGCTGTCATTGCTCAAAAAAATTAAAATGAATCAAAATCAATGTTGCTATGAATAATTGACCTATTCAATATTCCATTTTGAATTATTTTCTGGGGAAAATATTGCATAACAAAAAAAATGTTATCTCTGACGAAAAGAGCAAACAAACTATATAGAAAATGTTAAAATTGATTAAAAAAATTACAGATCAATCCGAATTTGATTGACGGATGAAAATAAACAACTAAAAAATGTATTTATGTTTTTACCACTTATGAGTGAGTGGGGCCCTTTTCATTTATTGACCATTTTTATTTAAAAGGCTGTCATTGCTCCAAAAATAATAATGAATCAAAATCAATGTTGTTATGAAATATATATATCAAAATCAATGTTGTTATGAAGTATATATAATATATATATATATATATATATATATATATACATATATTTATATATATATATATATATATATATATATATATATATATATATATATATATGTATATATGTGTGTGTGTATATGTATATATATATATATATATATATATATATATATATATATATATATATATATATATATATATATATATACAAACCCCGTGTGGTGGGCGTGGCCTGCGCGCCTGCGGGGAAGCAGGGTGTGGCAGGGCCGGTTTCGAGGTTGGCGACAGGTGAGTGGATGCCACGGATGAAAGTGTTCATCTAATCACCTGTCGTTCTGTTAAAAGGCCGCAAGCGGGAGGCGGCGGGGGAGAGAGTTGGACAGACGACAATGCCGAAAGGCAGAGAGTGACATTGGGAAGTGAGACAATAAATAAATATTGTCGAACTTGGAAGCTTGTCATGTCAGTCCTTGGTGGTCCCGAGAACCCGGAAGCAGCAGACTTCCACACCCCGTTTCCATATGAGTTGGGAAATTGTCTTAAATGTGAATATAAACGGAATACAATGATTTGCAAATCCTTTTCAACCCATATTCAGTTGAATATGCTACAAAGACAACATATTTAATGTTCAAACTGATCAACTTTTTTTTTTTTTTTTTTTGCAAATAATCATTAACTTCAGAATTTGATGCCAGAAACACGTGACAAAGAAGTGGGGAAAGGTGGCAAAAAAAACTGATAAAGTTGAGGAATGCGCATCAAACACTTATATGGAACATCCCTCAGGTGTGCAGGCTAATTGGGAACAGGTGGGTGCCATGATTGGGTATAAAAGCAGCCTCCATTAAATGCTACGTAATTCACAAACAAGGATGAGGTGAGGGTCACCACTTTGTAAGGAAATTGTCGAACAGTTTTAGAACAACATTTCTCATTGAGCTTTTTGCAAGGAATTTACCATCTAAGGTCCATAAAATCATCAAAAAGTTCAGAGAATCTGGAGAAATCACTGCACATAAGCGATGATATTACGGACTTTTGATCCCTCTGGCAGTACTGCATCAAAAACCGACATCAGTGTGTAAAGGATATCACCACATTTCAGTGACTACAGTTGGTCGCTACATCTATAAGTGCAAGTTAAAACTCCACTATGCAAAGCCAAACCCATTTATTAACAATATCCTGAAACACCCCGGCTTGGCTGGGCCCGAGCTCACCTAAGATGGGCTGATGCAAAGTGGAAAGGTGTTCTGTGGTCTGACGAGTCCACATTTCAAATTATATTTGGAAACAGAGGACGTGGTGTCCTCAAGAACAAAGAGGAAAATAACCATTCGGATTGTTATAGGCGCAAAGTTCAAAAGCCAGCATCTGTGATGGTATGGGGGTGCATTAGTGCCCAAGGCATGGGTAACTTACACATCAGTGAAGGCATCATTAAGGCTGAAAGGTCCATACAGGTTTTGGAACAACATATGTTGTCATCCAAGCAACGTCATCATGGACGCCCCTGCTTATTTCAGCAAGACAAGTGTTACAACAGCATGGCCTCGTAAAAAATGAGTGCGGGTACTTTCATGGCCCGCCTGCAGTCCAGACCTGTCTCCCATCGAAAATGTGTGGCGCATTATGAAGCGTATAATACGACAGCGGAGACCCTGGACTTTTGAACGACTGAAGCTCTACATAAATCAAGAATCAGAAAAAATTCCACTTTCAAAGCTTCAACAATTAGTTTCCTCAGTTCCCAAATGTTTATTGAGTGTCGTTAAAAGAAAATGTGATGTAACACAGTGGTGAACATGCCCTTTCCTAACTGCACGTGTTGCAGCCATGAAATTATAAGTTTATTATTATATGCAAAAAAAATAATAAAGTTTAGGAGTTTGAACATCCTCATCTGGCTCCTCTCGATGTGAAGAAGCCAGATGAGGTGGTTCGGGCATCTGGTCAGGATGCCACCCGAAAGCCTCCCTAGGGTGGTGTTTAGGGCACGTCCAACCGGTAGGAGGCCACGGGGAAGACCCAGGACACATTGGGAAGACTATGTCTCCTGGCTGGCCTGGGAACGCCTCGGGATCCCCCGGGAAGAGCTGGACGAAGTGGCTGGAGAGAGGGAAGACTGGGTTTCCCTGCTTAGGCTGTTGCCCCCGCGACCCGACCTCAGATAAGCGGAAGATGATGGATGGAGTTTGAACATCAAATATCTCGTCTTTGTAGTGCATTCAACTGAATATGGGTTGAAAAGGATTTGCAAATCATTGTATTCCGTTTATATTTACATCTAACACAATTTCCCAACTCATATGGAAACGGGGTTTGTGTACATATATATATATATATATATATACTTACACATAAGTATTCATGTTTATGAATAAGAATTGTTTTAGTTATATTGTAAAACCTACAAACGTTGCTTGGAGTGATTTCTATATTTATATGCATACACATCACTCCAAGCAACGTTTGTAAGTTTTACAATATACCTAAAACAATTCTTACTTAGTAAATCGTCCCATGCGTGATGTCCGTAGGAGTGTTTTCATGCATATTTCTACATGCCCATGAAGTGTAACGAAGCTAGCGTCGTATAGCATTAGCTAATATGTTTGTATCATTAGCTCACAACGGCATTATTTTTGTATTGTTTCACTTTTACAAATTCCTCAATAAATTCACCAAAACGTCACCATGGAGTTATCAAGTGTGTTTAGCTGATTGGAGCTTGCGCAGCTCGTGGGTCCATTCCGATGACTTCTGTTTTGTTTCATCAGCCGTTTTACTGCCCTGCTACAGACAGAGTTAGGAAACAATTAAGGTACGAAAATAAACATTAACACACTTCGGTGCAGCCAATATATGTAAAACTATTTATTTCTTCTCAAATTGTGTGGGTGTGGCTTACATATTATTTACACCACCATATTGACTACCATTTCTCGACTTTCGAGGGGCCACATAATATAACGTGGACCTCGGGCCATCAGTTTCACACCTGTGGTGTAAAATGTCGCTTTCAAACTGCGCTACGACAGCAACATTGGTTGACTTGCGACAACAAGTGGAACATGCCATCCCACAGCAGTGTGTGAGCACTATGGAGGGAAGAGGGATCAAGCTGAGTACTTGTTCGCAGAAGAAAATAGACTGTCGGGAGCGAAATGTGTCATCTTGTCGCTCAGGAACTACGTGAACTATATTTCCGACACCAAAGCACAAGGTGTTGACTTCAACTGATGGAGAAGAAAAGTTGTCCTACCTGGCTGGGTCCCACACAAGATGCTGTGCCTGTGCCTGGACGTGCCCCCCACCGCCCCAGCCCCTGGACGACGACCACAGTGTTTTTACTGGAAGAGGAGGCGGCGCCCTGAACGCCGTGGAGGAGAGAGTGGGACGGGCGCCAGTGTGAGCTGCATGCAGGAGATGCTGCAGAGGAAGAGGGCGGACTCTGCTCTACGCATCAGCACCGCTGTCCCTCTCCGCCCCCACTTCCTGCTAAAAAAAAAAAGTGTCATGTGACCGCCATGTGATCATCCAGCATGCAACAGAAGCCGCCTCCTGGGCTGGGAGGTCATTACCAGCACTGGGGATTGTTCTGATGGCTTTGGGATACAAGTCATTGAAAAACATGCTTTTCTTTATTCCACTCGATGACTTTTACCTGTAAATACGTTTGCCGTCAAACCGCCGATATGCATCAGTGGAACTGACATGTTGGAATGTCCAGGGTGAGTGGAGTGTGTGGATGTTGGAATGGTTCCAATCGGGTGAGAAATGTGGGATGTGGAGAGGTTTGTATATTGCCCATTAATTTTCAATAGGGGAAAATTCCTGGTAATTCCGGGTAATCAGGTAATTTTGGGAACCGGGAAACATGCTGGATTGAATGTCCAGGGTGAGTGGAGTGTGTGGATGTTGGAACGGTTCAAATCGAATGAGAAATGTGGGATAAGGAGTCGATTGTATACTGTATTCCCCCATTCATTGTCAATGGGGAGAAAATTCTGTGAAATTCCGGGAAAAAATGTTCTGCGTTTGATTTATGTGAAGAGTAGTTTGTATAGATGGTTGAAAGGTTGGAATCGGGGTTAAAACTATTTGAAAATTTAGGGTATTGTAGAACTTAGAATACGGCCATACATTTGAATGGGAATTTCCTGGAAATTTGGGGATTTGTGAAAAAAGTGATACTAGCACCATTGTCCTAGATGATACAAATGGGTAGGTGTTGGAATTTTTAGAATCGGTTGAAAAATGTTAACGTAATAACTAGGGGTGGGCAAATTAATGCGTTAATTACGAGTTAATTCATCAATCTATTAACGCCAACAATTATTTTAACGCGCATTTGCGTATGTTGTTTACATGCTTTTATTTTGTTAACGCCTTTTCTTAACAAGATGGCGTCGCCCGGACGGGCTTCGGCGCCGAGGAGCTCTTGGTAAAGATGGAACATTTGGCAAAAATACCAGACAATTCTGCAAATTTCATGGCTGGCTTACAGCGTGGCCACTCCGGGATCACTTACGACCGCCAGACAATTCTGAATGTGGATGGATCGGGCCGTTTTGGACTGAATGACGTGTGCTTGCTAGACCGGCTAGCTAGCATGGGAATACTTTGCCGGCTACATCCAGCGGCCTGTGAAGCAGCGGAGTATATGTCTTGTCTGTCTATTTATGAATAATGCAGACGAGGAGTGTTGGCTGAGTTCTTAACGTTTGCTTTCAGAGCGTGCATATCACAACATACAAGATGCCGTCATGGCGACACAACCTATACCGGGCTACCGCGCATGCTCGTCACTCCTGTTGAATGCTGGGTAGGGTAGTTCTTTATTTCCCTGGCTCATAACATCACAATATAGTACCATGTATATGATGCGTTCAATTTATCCAAGCACCAAGCAAACAATCAGAAAATTCCCATCATATCAACTCCTAGATATGGTCATAATTATTTCAAGTGCACTATGCAGAATAAACACAACATTATTAATATTTCTACTACAGATAATTTGATCAAAAATTCCCTAAAACAGCCCACTACCTATAATATAGGTTTTTTTAAACATAAGATCCCTGATAAAAAAAAATGTTTCTGCTGTTACATCAGAAATTGCCTGTTCAGATGTTATGATTGTGGCTCAGAGATTTGTATGTAGATTATATTTATTTTCCATAACAAACAGGATAACTGTGTGATCCTGTTAGGTCTCCCTGGCAGTGGCAATAAGCTCAAATGTTTGTATTTACATTTTTTGAGTTGATTTTCATAAAATATGCTATTTAACTGCTACTGTTTAACAAGGACTGATTTAAATTGTGTTTGCACAACAAATGTTTTGGCGCTTTTGTCCATGTGGGAGAATATTCCAATAAAGGTGCACTACACACTACTTTTGAATTCATTATTGGGCTTTGCGTATACAATGCAGTTAATCGCGATTAATCAGAGAAATAGTGCGATTAACTTCAATTAAAAATGTTAATCGTTGCCCAGCCCTAGTAATAACATTTTTAATTGAGAATAGGTATTTTGGAAATCCTGGAATTTTGGGTAAAACCAGGAATTTGTAAACAAAAACAAAGATGACTTTTGTTGTCCCAACTAAGAAATGTTTTGAAGATGGAACAGTTGGAATTGGTTGTAAATGTAGGGTGTGAAAACTTTCCAGCAAGAGGTGAAAATAGGGCTTAGGAAAATTGGAATTTCTGGGAATTACTGGAATTGAATGTCCAGGGTTAGTAGAGTGTGGGGATGTTGGAACAGTTCCAATCGAATGAGAAATGTGAGCTATGAAGTTGATTGTTTATTTCCCATTCATTGTCAAGAGGGGGAAAATTCCTGGTAATTGTGGGTAATAAGGGAATTTTTCGGAACCAGGAAACATGCTGGGTTGAATTTCGAGAGTGAGTGGAGTGTGTGGATATTGGAATGGTTCAAATCGGGAGAGAAATGTGGGATATGGAGTCGATTGTATATTTCCCATTTCCTTGTCAATGGAGAGAAAATTCTGGGAAATTCTGGGGAAACTTGTTTTGTGTTCGAAGTATGTGAATAGTAGTGTGGGTCGATGGTTGAAAGGTCGGAATCAGGTTTTTAAATGGCGCAACATTTTGAGAATTTTGGACATTTTATAACTATGAATACGTCAATTCATTTGATTTGGAATTTCCTGGAACTTTGGGAATTTGTGAAAATATTGATACGAGCACAATTTTCCTATATGATATGAATGGATTGTTGTTGGAACTTTTCAAATGGGGTGAAAAATGTTTGAATTAAGAATGGGTATTTCGGAATTTCGGGAAAACAAGGAATTGTCCCAACTAAGGAAGGTTTTGAAGGTGGTATAGTTGGAATTGGTTGAAAATTGTGAACTGTGTAAACTTTCCAGCAAGAGGTGAACATAGGGCTTTGAAAAACCGGGATTTCTGGGAATTATCCAGAGTGAGTGGAGTGTGTAGATGTTGGAACGGTTAAAATTGGATAAGAAATGAGGGATATGGCGTCGAATGTGCATTTACGATTAATTTTCAATAGGAGAAAATTCTTGGTAATTCCGGGTATCCGGAAATTTGCGGAACTGGGAAACATGCTGGCTTGAATGTCCAGGTTAAGTGTGTGGATGTTGGAACGGTTCCAATCCGGAGAGAAATGGGGGATATGGAGTCCATTGTAAATTTCCAATTCATTGTCAATGGGGAGAAAATTCTGGGAAATTCCGGGAAAACATGTTTTGCCTTTGATTTATATGGGAAGAGCAGTGCGGGTGGATGGCTAAAGGTCAGAATCGGGTTCAAAAATGGCTCAACATTTTGAGAATTTGGGGCATTGTATAACTATGAATATGTCCATTCATTTAAAGTGAAATTCCCTGGAAATTTGGGAATTTGTGAAAATATTGATACTAGCACAATTGTGCTAGATCATTTGAATGGATTGGTTTAGAATTGTTTAGAGCCGGTTGAAAAATGTTAACGAAGAAAGTATTTGAATTCAGAATAGGTATTCAGAATTTATTTAAATGGGAATTTCCTGGAAATTTGGGGAATTTGTGAAAATATTGATACTAGCACAATTGTCCGAGATTACATGAATGGGTTGTTGTTGGAACTTTTAAAATCGGTTGCAAAATGTTTGAATTGAGAATGGGTATTTCGGAATTCCTGGAATTTCGGGAAAACCAGGAATTGTCCCAACTAAAGAACTTTTTGAAGGTGGGGATAGTTGGAGTTTTTTGAAAAATGTGGAATGTGTAAACTTTCCAGCAAGAGGTGAAAATAGGGCTTTGGAAAACCGGGAATTTCTGGGAATTCATGGATTTGTTTTTAACTTGGAAAACTGTACATTTGTTTTCCAGGGAGAGTGGAATGCGTGGATGTTGGAACGGTTCCAACCGGGTGAATAATGTGGGATACGGAGTCGATTGTATATTTCCCATTCATTTACAACGGAGGGAAATTCCTGGTAATTCCTGGTAATCAGGGAATTTTCTCTCCTCTCCAGGGGCCCAAGTTTAGACTGAATATTTTTTTCTCCCCTCCCGCCCCAGCGTTTACCTGTTTCTCACCTTTTTTGTAAGGAGCACCGGAAGTTGTCAGACCCGTCAGCGATCCTGTTCTGTCTCCCTGTAATGTTTGTCTGTTCTGGAATGGGATTGTGTGATCCTGTTCTGTCTCTCTGTAATGTTTGTCTGCTCTTGAATAGGATTGTGTGATCCTGTTAGGTCTCCCTGTAATGTTTTTCTGCACTTGAATGGAACTGTGTGATCCTGTTCTATACCCCTGTAATGTTTGTCTGCTCTTGAATGGGAATGTGCTAAAAATCTTAATTTCCCCTCAGGGATTATTAAAGTGGCGCTGGGATGAGGTAGCGACTTGTCCAGGGTGTACTCCGCCTTCCGCCCGAATGCAGCTGAGATAGGCTCCAGCACCCCCTGTGACGTCAAAAGGGACAAGCAGTAGAAAATGGATGGATGGATGGATAGATTATTAAAGTATTTCCGATTCTGAATCTGATTCTGAAATGTGGGATAAGCAGTTGATTGTATATTTTCCATTCATTGTCAATTGAGAGAACATTATGGGAATTTCTGTGAAAACTGAGAATTTTTGGAAAGGGAAAACATGTTTTGCTTTTCATATATCGGAAGAGTAGCATGTGTAGACGGTTGAAAGGTCGGAATCGGGTAAAAAGAAAACAGCGCAACATTTTGAGAATTTAGGCCATTGTATAACTATGAATTTGTTTATTCATTTGAATTTCTAATTTACTGGAAATTAGAGAATTTCGGGAAAACCAGGAACTTTTGAAAGTTTTGAAAAGTATTTTAGCACAATTGCCCAAGATGATATGAATGGGTTGGTATTGGAATTTTTAGAATCGGTTGAAAAATGTTGACTTGGTAACAGTTTTAATTGAGAAAAGGTATTTTGGAATTCCTGGAATTTCGGGATGACAGGGAATTTGTACGAAAAACATGATATCCTGTGTTGTCCCAACTAAGGAATTTTTAAAACTTAGAATGGTTGAAATGTAGACTGTGAAAAAATTCCAAAAATAGGTGAATATAGGGCTTTGGAAAACTGGGAATTCTAAGAACTCCTGGAATATTCTTGAATTTGAAAAACAGTACTTTGATTTTCCAGGGTGAGTGGAGTGTGTGGATGTTGGAACGGTTTGAATTGGGTGAGAAATGTGGGATATGCCGGTTGTATATTTCCCATTCATTGTCAATGGGGAGAACATTTCGGGAAATTGCGGGAAAACATGTCTTGAGTTCGATATATGTAAAGACTAGTGTGTGTAGATGGTTGAAAGATCGGAATCGGGTTTTGAAAATAGCGCAACATTTTGAGAATTGTTGGCATTGTAGACCTATGAATATGTCTATTAATTTGAATGGGAATTTCCTGGAAATTTGGAAAATTTTGGAAAATACTGATACTAGCACAATTTCCTTAGATGATATGAATTGGTTGGTGTTGGAACTGTTAAAATCGGTGGAAAAATGTTTGAATTGAGAATGGGTATTTCAGAATTCCTGGAAAAAAAGGGATTTGACTTTTGTTGTCCCAACAAAGAAATGTTTTGAAGGTGGAACAGTTGGAATTGGTTGAAAAATGTGGACTGTAAAAACTTTCCAGCAAGTGGTGAAAATGGGGCTTTGGAAAACCGGGAATTCTGGGAATTCATGGAATTTTTTTTAACTTGAATTTTCCAGGATGAGTGGAGTGTGTGGATGTTAGAACGATTCTAATCTCATGAGAAATGTGACATATGCATTAGATTGTCCAATGCCCATTCATTGTCAATGGGGAGAAATGTCTGGGAAATTCAGGGAAAAGCGGGAATTTTGGGAAAGGGAAAAGCATGTTTTGCGTTTGATATATGTAATGAATAGTGTGTGTGGATGGTGGGAAGATCAGAATAGGGTTTAAAAATGGCACGATATTTTGAGATTACAGGGCATTGTAGAACTAAGAATACACCCGTTTATTTGAATGGGAATTTCCTGGAAATGTGGGATTTTTTTAAAATATTGATACTAGCACGATTGTACTAGAATTGATTGGTGTTGGAAATTTTAGAATCAGTTGAAAAATGTTTACATACGTTCGAATTGGGAATGGGTATTTAGAAACTCCTGGAATCTCAGGGAAACCAGGAATTTGAACAAACAAAGATGATAACTTTTGTTGTTCCAACTAATTGAAGGTTTTGAAGGTGGAATAGTTGGAATTAATTGAAAAATAAGGACTGTATAAATGTCCCAGCAAGAGGTGAAAATTGGGCTTTGAAAAACCGTGAATTTCTGGGAGTTCCTAGAATTTTTGGGGGTAAAATGATTGACCAGGGTGAGTGGAGTTTGTGGAACGGTTTGAATCAGGTGAGAAATGTGGGACGTGTGTAAGTCCAAAAAAATGTGCCATTCATTTTCAATAAAAAAAATGTTCCGGAAAACCGTGAATTCTGGGTAATCTGGGATATTTTTTTTGTTTTTTTTATTTTTGGCGGGAGGTCACAATTCTCGATCCAGCTCAACGCTTTCATACTCTGGCGGTTATGAAGGGGTGTGGCCTCCGCCTAACTTTAAATAATATTAATCATATTTTTTATTAAAAATACATTACTTTTTGATGGTGTAGAATTCTTTGTGGGAATGCATTCATGCAACTCATTAGTTCACACAACTCATTAGTTGATTAAAGTAAGGGATTGGATTTATTTGGCGCTTTTTTTTAAAATAGTGTGAATCGGAGAAGCCATCAGTCCACATTCTCACTATGATGGTGGTAAACTACATTTGTAGCCCCGGGGTAGACTGACCAAAACATAGCTGCCAGTTTGCTCCTCCCCGACCACCACTAAACATTCATGCACAGGTGCGGGTGGCACTGGGAGTGAGGTGGGTGAGGTGTGTTGCCCAAGGACACAACGGCAGTGACACAAGTGGGGTTCGTACCAATTTTTTTTTTTTTCTCATTTAATTTTATTTTAATATATTTATTATTTTCCTTTAATTTATTTAAATGTATTTTATTTAGTTTTTTCATTTTATTTTGGTAACAATTTTATTTTAATTCAATTCAATTATTATTGTGTATTTTTTTTATTTTATTTCATTTTGGTAATAATGTAAAGGCATTTGTTCCACTTCTTGACTTTACAGTCTGCTTAAAGGGGAACTGGAATTAAGGGTTAAATCACCCAAAAATGATTCCTGGGCGCGGCCACCACTGCTGCTCACTGCTCCCCTCACCTCCCAGGGAGTGATCAAGGGTGATTGGTCAAATGCAGAGAATGTCTCCACACCTAGTGTGTGTCTAACTTGAGCTGCACTTATTTTGGAATTTTGCCTATCCTTCACCATCCTTATGTAAGACAAGAACACATATGTTTTTATTTTTTATTCATTCTAAATAGTAAATAATTGCAATCAAAAGTCAGTTTTCAATGGAACCAATGGAAGTCGCTCTATTCTGCCTATAAAGCACTCCAAAAAAAACCAACCATACTCCATTTACATGATATTAGCAATATTATTATATGTGCTTATGCAGGGGAACTACTTTTAGTGGCTGCTATATTGACATATTGAGCTGCTGCATCGCCTCTGGGTTGGTGAAAGTGAATTCATGATGATAAATCATGCCTCTCACCTGAATAGTAGAAGGTTGTGGACATGAACCCACAAGTTGGTCAACTTTGAAATCCAACTTAGACTAAGAGAGGGCGGTGGATTATGATGAATTGTTGATGTAATGGGGAAGATATAATCATCTCATCAGTCTTCATCCCAGTGAGAGCTAACATTGTGCAGTAAGTGTCATGTACCTCCATGTGGGTTTTCTTGTACATTGTTATTTTCCATTCCGGGACTCTGGTGTTCTGGTTGTCACTTCCTGTGTGTGTGTTTTCCCTGTCTGCCTCTGAGCGCTGGCTCCGACACCTGTCCCTGATTGGCACCCTGGACATGCCTGTTCCTGTTTGCCAATCAAGCTCCTATCAGTCATTATTATTCTGTGCTCTGAAGACTTTTCATAGTAAATGCTGCTCTGCCGAAAGAGTCTTTATTTTCCTCTGAAGGAGTTTTGTGTCTTGTGCAATCGCAAGTCGCACTCGCCTTCTTTTGTGAATTATATGCAGTTTGACTTGCATTCCTCCTGCTGTTCTTTGCATCCTTGGGGCCACACCTAAAGCACCGCTCCATCATCGCTACACGCGTGTTGTATTTCTTGTTTAGCACTTAGAAATAGTGGAATTGTATGGAATGTTTAATACATTCATTCAACCTGAAAAGAATAAGGTTATGGATCACTACTGGTATTTCACGAAGTCTGCATTATTACTAGTGTTTTTGATGAAGGGAAAAGCGAAAGTTGTAATGCGTCTGTGAAATTAATCATGCTTAAATACCACCCATCCATCCATTTACTACCGCTTATTCCCTTTGGGGTTGCGGGGGGCGCTGGTGCCTATCTCAGCTACAATCGGGCGGAAGAAGGGGCACACCCTGGACAAGTCGCCACCTCATCGCAGATGCTTAAATACATAAATATTAAATTTGATCATGCATGTTACTACTTAACATATGTACTTACAGCATGTATATACAATGTTGGAGTATTTTTTAGCGCGCTTAATAGGGGAAATAGAGCAACTCATACTGACACATTGTTAACTGACATTTGCTAACCTTTATTTACGAC
This sequence comes from Nerophis ophidion, assembly GCF_033978795.1. Classification (NCBI taxonomy): domain Eukaryota; kingdom Metazoa; phylum Chordata; class Actinopteri; order Syngnathiformes; family Syngnathidae; genus Nerophis; species Nerophis ophidion. Next base: position 49,346,139 of record NC_084612.1, on the reverse strand, counting down.
ATAGAATGCATAACAAAGGTTTTAACAAATGTGTGTTCTTGTCTTACAGAAGGATTGTGAATGAAAAAGCAAAAAAATTTAGATTTTTAAAGTAAGGCCCACTGTAGCAGCTTTACTGTATGCTGATATTAGGGGTGGCAAAAAAAAATAAAAAAATCGCATTTGAATTGTGATTGTTATTTAATTCTACTCGGAATCGGTTCATAAATTTCCAAAACATTTTTTTTTAATAGCTATTTAAAAAAATATTATAAATATACACACGGTGGCAGAGGTGTTAGTGGGTTTGCCTCACAATACGAAGGTTCTGATTAGTCCTGGGTTCAATCCCGGGCTCGGGATCTTTCTGTGTGGAGTTTGCATTTTTCTCTCCGTGACTGCGTGGCTTCCCTCCGGCTACTCCGGCTTCCTCCGACTTCCAAAGACATGCACCTGGGGAAAGGTTGATTGGCAACACTAAATTGCCTCTAGTGTGCGAATGTGAGTCCATCTGTGTTGGCCCTGCGATGAGGTGACGACTTGTCCGGGGTGTACACCGCCTTCCGCCCGATTGTAGCTGAGATAGGCACCAGCGCCCCCCGCTACCCCAAGGGAAATGAGCGGTAAAAAATTGATGGATGAATGGATATATATATATATATATATATATATATATATATATATATATATATATATATATATAAACCCCGTTTCCATGAGTTTTTATATATATATACTGTATATATATATATATATATATATATATATATATATATATGTACATGCATATATATAACCAACTGCTCCGATTCTCCAGCTGATTTCCTCCTCCATCTGTCCCTCACTCGTGAACAAAACCCAGAGATATTTAAACTCATCCACCTGGGACAGAGTCTCGTTCTCCACCTGGACTGTACGAACCAACGGTTTCCTGCTGAGAACCATGGCCTGAGATTTAGAGATGCTGATCCTCATTTCAGCCGGTGAACACTCGGCTGCAAACCGATCCAGTGAGAGTTGAAAGTTACGAACCGATGGTGCCATCAGGACCACATCATCTGCAAACAGCAGTGACGAAACCTTTATATACCCTCTCCGCCACGGTCATGACTATGCCTAGAAATCCTGTCCATGAAAATCACAAACAGGATAGGTGACAGAGCGCAGCACTGGCGGAGACCAACCCCCCTGGAAATGGATCCGACCTACATCCCCCTCAGCACCTTCCACAGGATCTCCCGGGGGACCCGGTCATACGCCTTCTCCAAATCCACAAAGCACATGTAGACTAGATAGGTATAATCCCAGGGCTTTTCCACAAACGTTCCCAGGGAGGCTGAGTAGTGTGATACCCCTGTAATTACCACACACCCTCTGGTCCCCCTTTTTCAATAGGGGAACCACCACCCTAGTCTGCCACTCCCTCGGCACTGTCCCAGACTTCCACACAATGTTGAAAAGGTGTATCAACCAAGACAGAGAATCAACATCCAGAGCCTTCAGCATTTCTGGACAACTCTCGTCAACCCCAGGAGCTTAGCCACCTTGGAGTTGTCTAACTACCTCAGTGACTTCACTCAGAGAGATCGACGTCAATCCTCCATCATCCTCAGGTTCCACTCCTGTGAGGGAGGGTGTGTCTGACGTAGTTGGGTTCAGGAGTTTCTTGTTCACTTCGTTGTTGAACAAGCACTCCTTGTTCAGGAGTGCTCTTTCCAACGCCCTACAACTTCCTCACTTGAAGTCAGCAGAGTCCCATCTTTGCTGTACACAGCTTGGATGGTTTTCGTCTTCCCTCTCCTTAGATGCCGTATGGTATTCCAGAAAAAGCTTTGTGGCCGCCCGATAACCATTCTCCATGGATTCCCCGAACTGCTCCCACACCCTCTTCTTTGCCTTGTCCACAGCCACGGCCGCTACCCTTCGGGCCTGTCGGTACCTTGCAACTGCCTCCTGAGTCCCCTGGGATAACATACCGGACTTCTTCTTCAGTCCCTTCCCTGACCACCGCTGTCCACCAGGGTGTTCAAGGGTTACCTCCCCTGGAGGCACCTAAGACCTTCTGGCCACAACTTGCAGCTGCAGCTTTAGCAATAGAGGGTTTGAACATTGCCCATTCATGTTCAGTCTCCCCAACATGGCAGAGAAGTTCCGCTTGGAGGTGGTAATTGAAGTTACTCCAGACAGAGGACTCATCCAAGCGTTCCCAGTTCACCCGCACTACACGCTTGGGTTTGCCAGGTCTGTCCAGAGGTTCCTCCTTCTGTCTGACCCAACTCACCACCATATGGTGATCAGTTATGGTAAATGGTGAATGGGTGGGTGAAGGTGGAAAATGCGCTTTTCCACCTTCAAGGTACTCAAAGCGCTTTTCCACCTTCAAGGTAATCAAAGCGCTTTGACACTATTTCCACATTCACCCATTCACACACACATTCACACACTGATGGCGGGAGCTGCCATGCAAGGCCCTAACCACGACCCATCAGGAGCGGAGGGGTGAAAGGTCTTGCTCAAGGACACAACGGACGTGATGAGGTTGGTAGAAGGTGGGGATTGAAACAAGAATCTTCAGGTTGCTGGCATGGCCACTCTACCAACCGTGACACGCCATCCCTGCCTCTACACCTTCAGATGTAGCTCCAATCTTTGCCACTAATGACAATAGTTTGTCCACCTGTGTGCATTATAAGTTTATAAATGCATTTATAAATGTCCAATAAAAAAAATGTAAACATTTAACATTCATGGTTCTCGCCCGGGGTTTCACGGTGGCAGAGGGGTTAGTGTGTCTGCATCACAATATGAAGGTCCTGCAGTCCTGGGTTCAATCCCAGGCTCTGGATCTTTCTGTGTGGAGTTTGCATGTTCTCCCCGTGACTGCGTGGGTTCCCTCCGGGTACTCCGGCTTCCTCCCAGTTCCAAAGACATGCACCTGGGGATAGGTTGATTGGCAACACTAAATTGGCCCTAGTGTGTGAATGTGAGTGTGAATGTTGTCTGTCTATCTGTGTTGGCCCTGCGATGAGGTGGCGACTCGTCCAGGGTGTACTCCGCCTTCCGCCCGATTGTAGCTGGGATAGGCGCCAGTGCCCCCTGTGGCCCCAAAAGGGAATAAGCGGTAGAAAATGGATGGATGGGTTCTCGCCCCAAAAGGGTGAAGTGCTATCTTCAGGTTGGGGAGGAGATCTTGCCCCAAGTGGAGGAGTTCAAGTACCTAGGAGTCTTGTTCACGAGTGAGAGGAGAGTGGACCTTGAGATCGACAGGCGGATCAGTGCGGTGTCTTCAGCAATGAGGACGCTGTATTGATGCGTTGTGGTGAAGAAGGAGCTGAGCCGCAAGGCAAAGCTTTCAATTTACCGGTCGATCTACGTTCCCATTCTCACCTATGGTCATGAGTTTTGGGTTATGACCAAAAGGACAAGATCACGGGTACAAGCGGCCCAAATGAGTTTCGTCCGCCCGGTGGCGGGGCTCTCCCTTAGAGATAGGGTGAGAAGCTTTGCCATCCGGGAGGACCCCAAAGTAAAGCCGCTGCTCCTCCACATCGAGATGAGCCGGATGAGGTGGTTCGGGCATCTGGTCAGGATGCCACCTAAACGCCTCCCTAGGGAGGTGTTTAGGGCACGTCCGACCGGCAGGAGGCCACGGGGAAGACCCAGGACACGTTGGAAAGACTATGTTTACCGGCTGGCCTGAGAACACCTTGGGATCCCCCAGGGGGAGCTGGACAAAGTGGCTGGGGAGAGGGAAGTCTGGGCTTCCCTGCTTAGGCTGCTGCCTCCGCGACCCGACCTCGGATAAGTGGAAGAAGATGGATGGATGAATGAAAACATTCAAATGATTTGCCATCAACTGCAGCTTGCTATCCGGCCAGCTCGCTAGCTGGGACTGGTGCGAGGCTAGTGCGACGTGTGTCAACCTGTGAGTGCTTTAAGATGGTGGAGGGGATCAGCAGCACCCGCTGCTCGGTAAGGACAGAACCCCACTCAGTGGCCTAGTGGTTGGAGTGTCCGCCCTGAGATCGGTAGGTTGTGAGTTCAAACCCGGGCCGAGTCATACCAAAGACTATAAAAATGGGACCCATTGACTCCCTGCTTGGCACTCAGCATCAAGGGTTGAAATTAGGGGTTAAATCACCATAAATGATTCCCGGGCGCGGCACCGCTGCTGCCCACTGCTCCCCTCACTTCCTAGGGGGTGATCAAGGGGATGGGTCAAATGCAGAGGACAAATTTCACCACACCTAGTGTGTGTGTGACAATCATTGGTACTTTAACTTTAACTTAAAGGGGAACATTATCACAATTTCAAAAGGGTTGAAAACAATACAAATCAGTTCCCAGTGGCATGTTGTATTTTTTGAAGTTTTTTTCAAAATTTTACCGGTCTCCAAATATCCCTAAAAGAAACCTTTAAAGTGCTTGATTTTCGCTATTTGCGATGCCACTATCCATTTCCCTGTGACGTCATACAGTTCTGCCAATGTAAACAAACAATGGCGAATAGCACAGCAAGATATAGCGACATTAGGTCGGATTCAGACTCCTATTTCAGCGGCTTAAGCGATTCAACAGATTACGCATGTATTGAAACGGATGGTTGGAGTATGAAAGTATTGAAGAAGAAACTGAAGCTATTGAGCGAATAGCTATTGATGCTATTCATAGCCATAGCATGGCCGAATAGCTGCGTTAGCATCGCCGGTAAAATGTGCGGACCAAACGATCAGGACTTTGGCAACTTAAATCTGTCGATTGGTAAGTGTTTTTTTCGCATTAAATGTGGGTGGAAGGAAATGTAATATAGTTGCAAATGCATCTGCAGGTTATCCATACATCTCTGTGCCATGTCTGCTTTAGCACCGCCGGTAAATAGCATGTTAGCGTCGATTAGCGTAGCATGTTAGCATCGATTAGCTGACAGTCACGCCGCGACCAAATATGTCTGATTAGCACATAAGTCAACATCAACAAAACTCACCTTTGTGATTTAGTTGACTTTATAGTTGCAAATGCATCTGCAGGTTATCCATACATCTCTGTGCCATGTCTGTCATCGCCGGTAAAATGTGGAGCCACTTTAGTACATTCAATGGGGTCTGGTGGCAGACTCTTTCGCATCTTCGGGCCAGTGGTGCAACTTGAATCCCTCCCTGTTAGTGTTGTTACACCATCCGACAACACACCGACGAGGCATGATGTCTCCAAGGTTCCAAAAAATAGTCGAAAAAACGGAAAATAACAGAGCTGAGACCCAATGTTTACAATGGGTTGAAAATGAAAATGGCGGCTGTATTACCTCAGAGACGTCACATTCTGACGTCATCCTCTCCAGAGCGATAAACAGAAAGGCTTTTAATTCGCCAAAATTCACCCATTTAGAGTTCGGAAATCGGTTAAAAAAATACATGGTCTTTTTTATGCACCATCAAGGTATATTTTGACGCTTACATAGGTCTGGTGATAATGTTCCCCTTTAAGCTGCATAGTGAAAGAAGTCAGTCTCCCAACACAAAAAAACACCATAAATAGAAGCTCCATTTGTCACTGGTCGCTTTTAACAAAGAAAATGTTGCTAAGAGGATCAGGAAAGTCTCTGCTTCAACTCAGCAAACTAGAATGCCATCCCATCCATCCATTTTTTACCGCTTATTCTCTTTTAGGATGATAGTTGAAAAAAGGTCCCGCGGAGGTTTACAACACAAGGTCGCCGATTCGCTTATTTCTCTGTCAATCAAAAAGGGTATCAGCTTTAGACGGATCATCCAATCATCATCCTGAAGTTGAGCGTCCGGGCCAGCCCACTGCAACCGTAGACCCCCAGAGACGCTGGGCGTCCGATGGGCGGGACAAAGCCCAGCATTTATCCAATGACTCGTCTCGTTTTGCAGCAGTGTTTGCTTCTCCACTGAAGTCTGTGGACGCCAAGCGTCTACACTGTTTAAAGCACTGTGAAGCTGAGTGACTGCGAGAGGAATGCCGCGTCGTTACCAGTGATAAGAAGCTGATTCTGAAGAAAAATAGCGCGTTGTAGCGCATATTTAGTCAAGAATATGTGCACACAAAACTATTGTCAGAATAACTGTATCTAAGTTATCACAAAACTTTGTGTTTCCATGAGATCCCGGCGAGCAGACAAAAGCTGTCTTTGATCTTGCCAAGCAAAAAGATTGTAAAACTCCACTGTGTACGATGAGAGGAGACAGGAGGGGTTCAGTTTCCTTGATCTATTCTCGATCCACAGGAAGATCTTATCTTGACCCGAGATCTACAAAGCAGAGAGAAAGCAGGACCTGTCCAAGCTCCAGGCATCTTTGTGTTGAACTGTTTTGTGACCGAAGGCAATAGCTGTTCACGACCCCCTCTCCCTTTAGAAACTACTGTTGCTATGTAAACAGGGAAAGTCCAAATAAAAGAGGTGGCGTAGAATTCTCTTGCCAGAGCGTGGTGGAAGACTGCACAAAGGGTACAGCCCAGAGCTTTCTCCTCAATGAGCTAAATTGAATCATGTCTTTGTTTAATTCCTTGCTTCTTGTCTGTTTAATAGATGTTGTCAGTGTTTAAACCTCACAACTATATAATTAATTAATTAATGTTTTGACATTTTAGGGGAAACTGAGCTTCCCTTGCAGTCTTGGAGCAATCGCCACTGGGTCCACTTTGCACTGCATACCACTTCCCCCTCCAGGCCTGGGGTGGATCAGCAGGTCGGTGGCATTGGGCGTGAACTTGATAGAAGGACTGATACTAGCTTTCATCCAGTGTCAAGTAGACATTGTTGATGGAGCGTGAAAATCACAGCACAAATTAATCAATCAACGAAAGGCTTGTCATGATCGTCTTACATTTGCAGCATGGAGTGGTGGCAGGTGCAGCCACAAGTCAATAAAGTGAAGAGCAGGGGAGTGTAGATGGAAATCCTCCACCTAAAACGGCATACTAAATAGCCTGCGGCGCTGCAACATCTCTTGTGTAACAGCATTATTTACATGCATTTTAATGAAGTGCACTTCCCACAAAATGGCAAATTTCAGCGCTCCCACCTCTGCGGCTCAGTCAGGACTCTGCCCTTGTTGGATTTCCTTGCCAGACGGAGGAAGAAGCCATGTTGTGAAATATTTTGGTTTCTGGCCCCTAGCAAAGCAAAATCACCTCATCAGTAATCTCACAAAGGAGATGGCTGATTTTCTCCTTATTGCAGATTGCTCTGCAGCTAATTGACTGACCGTGTGTTGCTCAAAGGCTTGTGGGCAATGCTGCAATTAGAGCCACGACATTAATGGGAAGCAAGGGATGGTTGGCGGTTTAATGAGGCTACGGACTGCATGACAAAGTGAAAAGTAAAGATTAGCTCATGTTGACTACATTACTGTATTTTTTTGGGCCTTTGGGCGCACTGGGTTATAAGGTGCACTACCGAGAAGCCGGTCCAGTCAGGTCTATTTTCATACAAAAGGCGCACCGGATATACCGTATTTTTCGGACCATTGGGCGCACCGGATTATAAAGCGCACTGCCGATAAGCGGGTCTATTCAGGTCTATTTTCATACAAAAGGCACACCGAATTGTAAGGCGCATTAAATAGGTCATAAAATGATTTTTTTCAAAATGTAAAAGACTTCTTTGTGGTCTACATAACATGTTATGGTGGTTCTTAAGCTCAAAATGTTGCATAGACAATGTTTTAAAGATCCTCTTCAAGTCGCTCTCTGACCCTCTCTTGTGGGCGGTCTTATTTACGTACCTCCACTTTGATAGTGTCTACTCCCCGTCACCTTTATTGTGGCGGTGTAGCGTGCAAGGACGGGAGTGGAAGAAGTGTCAAAAGACAGAGCTAACTGTTTTGATGACATTTTGACTTTAGAAACAACAACACCGGAAATGTGTCCCGTGAAAAACCGTCCGACCGGAACTCCAGTAACTAAAGTTCCTTGGATGAATAATTTAAACTCACTACACCGGTAGATTTTAGCGCTTCCATAACAAGTCTACTGAGAGATGTAAGTTTGAACTTTATGCTCCTTTGTGTTAGAAATGTAAACAGTTGAGGATGAATGTCCCATAGGAAGATAGAGAAAAATAAGGAGCTTATTGACAACATATTTTCAAGACTCATGCAGATTCCAAATACACATCAGCAGGTACCAGAAGGTAAGAAATGTTGCATAATATTGCCAAGCAAAACGCCAGACGATATGTCTCCTAATAGGTGCCATTTTGGGGTCCTTATACACACACCACAATAATACTGTATGTTGAAGCACAGTATGGTAGCCATAATGCTCCAACTTCGTAGCTTACCAAAGTCGCACTAAAAAATGTTGATGTTGCAGTCGACACGTGTCTCTTATGTGTGACTGCCATCTACTAGTCCCACTTTGCTTCGAGGTCGGCAAGCACAACAATAATTATTCCATTCACCGGGTTATAAGGTGCACTGTCCATTTTTTAGAAAATGACATGATTTTAGGTGCACCTTATCATCTGAAAAATACTGTAAATAACTCTGTCCTCAGTGGCTACTTGGCGCCATTCAGCCTTTAAATGCCCCAAGAAAAAAATGTCCCATTCTTGTGTTGTTTTCTGCTGTAAGAATCGTTCAAATCGCCAAAAGATTAAATGTTTTTTCAGAGTTCCTCAAAAGGGCGGAAAATGTTAAGATTTTATGCACCGACGAGAAAATCAGCTCACACTCCAGTCCAACCCACAAGTTTGTACTGATCACTCCCTTAAAGTTTTTTTTTATATACTTTTAACGTTTATTATTTCCCATTGAAGTATTATTTTGATATTATTTGTATTTCTTTTACACGTTTGATGCTAGTGTTTCGAAAAGCACCAATTTGCGAGTCTAAATAAAATAATTGTTATGGTTGATACTCCTGCCGCATTGCGCACAGCAGGCCACGCCCACGGGCGCTCCCCTTCGGCTGCTGTCGCGCCTCCGCGTGGCTGTAATGATTCAGTATTTAACACACCTGCCCGTGATGAGCGACCTTTCTTCATAAGCCAGCACGTCTTGAAATCCAGTGCGAGAAAGCGTAGCTACGTATCACTGCTCTCTGTGTTCCCTCCCCATCATGCTCATTCTTGTCGTCATCCAGCTTCCCCTGTTGTCGAGATGTGTGTCTCGTCTTCCCGGATCCCCTCTGGACACTCTGCTGCCTCTCTGGATCGCGACTTCACGCCTGCCTTTGACCACAACGCCTCGCTCCGGCCCTTGATCTTCCGCCTGTTCTTGGACTTCAAAGCCAGCCTTTCCCTCTTTAGACTTCCGCCTCAACCCCAACACGCACCTTTAACACCCGATGGTAACCACTCACATATACTTACCTCACGTAAGCACACTATACTCATTTGGTTTACACACACACCTCACGTTCATTCCTGCCTGTCATTGAACACGCTGACAGCAAACGAGGTCACTGTCTCCCTGCCGTCTCATCTACCATCTGTACCGTTATAAGAATGAAAAAACTGTTGACATCCATAGTTATATTTTGATAAATATTCATAAATGAATATTTCAGCACGTACACAATGTTGACATCTTTAGTTATATTTTGATAAACTAATGAATGTTTCCGCACATACACAATGTAGACACCTATAGTTTTATTTTGATAAACAATCATAAATGAATCTTTCAGCAAATACACAATGGTGACATCCATAGTTATGTTTTGACAAACAATCATAAATTAATCTTTCAGCACATACACAATGTTGACATCTCTAGTTATATTTTGATGAAAACACTCCTCGTAAACAGAGCGTGCAACAACAACAACAACAACAAACATGGCAGTAGACGTGAAGTTAAATCATGAATCACAACATTACCCGAGCAAAAATGATACATATTTATCTGGGAGAGTCTTGATACCAATTTCTTCGACCCAGACTCACACAAAGAAGTTGTAGACCTCCATGCTTTTACAAATTTCATCTGTTTTGTTGTGTAGAAAGATGTCTGGAGCACAATAGTTCATAAGTCTGGGAACTCCACTGACAAATAATCCTGGATAACACTCCACAAATCTTTTTTTGGATAAAGTATAGGATTTATTCCATTGCATAGTTAGATTTTTTGCTTGCATCTGATTTTTTCATGAAGATTTAAACCTCTTGTGTACTCAGATTGTTCACACACTGTTTGCTGCACAACAGCCATCTTGGCTGAATACAAGCCATACCACTGTTGAGTTCATTGTAAACAAGAATTGTAAAAACAAGCACAATCAATTTTGGCTGTCATCAGAAACAGATTCTCTTTTACTTGTAATCTATTACTATTGCAATGTGAGTTACTTATGAGTTACCCGTCGTGTGCTGGCATGTTGTCATGTATGCAGAGGTGGGTAGAGTAGCAGGAAATTGTACTCAAGTAAGAGTACTGTTACTTTAGAGATTTATTACTCAAGTAAAAGTAAGGAGTAGTCACCCAAATATTTACTTGAGTAAAAGTAAAAAGTATGTTGTGAAAAAACTACTCAAGTACTGAGTAATTGATGAGTAACCTGTTTGCGGCAACAAATAATGCACAAAAACATAAAAATAGCAATGAGCAAATTCAGAGCCAGAAATATCTCTTAAGCAACTAAAACAATAATATATATTAAATAATAGTACATTAAAATTAAAAAAAATAAGGCACATTGAGCCACAATAACTTAACAGCACCGTAGGCTTAGTAGGCATTTATTGATTGATTGATTGATTGATTGAAACTTGTATTAGTAGATTGCACAGTACAGTAGATATTCCGTACAATTGATCACTAAATGGTAACACCCCAATAAGTTTTTCAACGTTTATCAATTACTTAATAAATGACCAAGTCGAGGTGATCTACCTCATATATACATATACATACACACACATATCATATATACTGTACACACACATGTGAAGTGAAGTGAATTATATTTATATAGCGCTTTTCTCTAGTGACTCAAAGCGTTTTACATAGTGAAACCCAGTTCCATTTAAACCAGTGTGGGTGGCACTGGGAGCAGGTGGGTAAAGTGTCTTGCCCAAAGACACAACAGCAGTGACTAGGATGGCGAAAGCGGGAATCGTACCTGGAACCCTCAAGTTGCTGGCACGGCCACTCTACCAAACGAGCTATACCGCCCCACATATCAGATATATATATATATATGTATATATATATATATATATATATATATATATATATATATATATATACAGTATATAATTTATATTTATTTATTTTGCCGTTTTTGTTGACATCTTAAAGGTGTTTCAATGAATATACATGCATGTTTACCCACACATAGATTCCTATCTTTCATGAATACAAGAATATAAGTTGGTGTATTACCTGATTCTGATGACTTGCACTGATTGGAATCAGACGTCCACGATTTCAAATGGAGGAGAAAAAAAGTTCCTCTTTTCTGTCTAATACATCATGAAAGTCGTTGGTTTTTGGCATCTTATTTGTCCAGCTTCCATATTCGTTTTTATACACTTTACAAGAAATACATTGGCGGCAAACTCCGTAGCTTGCTAGCTTGTATGCTCTGGCTTTCGGACACTCTAATTTTGTTAGCGTAGGCGCGATGGAGCGCCACTTTTATTGTGAAGACAGGAACTGTGCGATCAGTCTTTAGGCTTTTGACAGGAAGTACGGTTGAAATATAAAGTGTCTTTTTCCCTTTACACTTTTGATTGATTGAAACTTTTATTAGTAGATTGCACAGTACAGTACATAGTCCGTACAATTGACCACTAAATGGTAACACCCAATAAGTTTTTCAACTTGTTTAAGTCGGGTCATGTGACCGCCTGGCTCTGTTTGATTGGTCCAACGTCACCAATGACTGCATGTGATTGGTGAAACGCAGGCATGCGTATCCTACTTTGAAGCTATGTCATAAACCAAAACAAACATTAACAGATCAATAAAAAAAAGTAGCGAGTAGCGAGCCGAATGTTGATAAATGGAGCGGAGTAAAAGTAGCGTTTCTTCTCTATAAATATACTCAAGTAAAAGTAAAAGTATGTTGCATAAAAACTACTCGTAGAAGTACAATTTATTCCAAAAGTTACTCAAGTAAATGTAACGGAGTAAATGTAGCGCGTTACTACCCACCTCTGCATGTATGCAATTCCAATGGACGCTGGGGACGGCGAGCAGCGTGCAGGTAAGAAGGTGAATTAATCCAAAACACAAAGACCAAGTGTAGCCAACGAGAGTTGCAATGGCGGGAAAAGGGGAGTGATTAGGATTGGCAACCAGTGTGAGTCCTGATTCGCCAAAGAGACACAGTTGTGAAGGGTCAATGCGCCTCGCAACAAGGAAAGGTAAACAAGGGAGGAAAGGAGCTTTGAGAACAATACGAAACACAAACATCCATCCGTCTATCCATTTTCTACCCGATTATTATGGGATAGGATGGATTTTATTCATCCCACACCGGGAAATGATGTGGTTGCCAAAACTGCACGAAAAACAAGGTAAAACCAAGAAGGAAACATTAAAGAAAACACAAGGACATAAAAAACAATAAAGAGCACAGAGCTGATGCAACCACCTGCTGCTGTTTCTACATACAGCTACAATAGTAAAACACAACGAAAAACCAGAAAATAGGCCATAAATTCCATACTGCACACATACGATTGCACCAAGCATTGACAAAACCAAATAAAACAACATCTTTTTTCATGAATTGATTAACGTGGACTCGGATGTTACCATTTTGTGGTCAATTGTGCGGAATGTGTACTGTACTGTGCAATCTACCAATAAACGTTTCAATCAATCAAAAAACACCCATAAACCCTGTGGAGGAATGTCAATGAAACACTTCAAGTTGAGGGCTTTCCTCAGCATTTAGGTGGGAGTAATTATTAGTAATTGGATTGATTATAACAGATTGTACAGTATTTTTCAGACTATAGAGCGCACCAGTATATAAGCCGCACCCACTAAACATTAGAAGAAAACTGTATTTTTCCATATATAAGCCGCACCGGACTACAAACCGCAGCGATACACGTTGTGAAATGAGTTATTTACACGGAAATATTCTGTAAATGTTTGTTTACATACCTTAATTGTCTCCAAACGATGTATGCAGCAAGGCAGTAAAACGGCCGATCAAACAAAACAGAAGTCATGGTCATGGACACGTTAGCTGCGCAAGCTAGCTCTCCAATCCGCGAAACAGACTCGATAACTCCACGTCGACGTTTTGGTGAATATACTGAGGAATTTGCCAAAGTGCCATCCATCCATTTCCTACCGCTTATTCCCCTTGGGGTCGCGGGGGGCGCTGGTGCCTATCTCAGCAACAATTGAGCGGAAGGCAGGGAACACCCTGGACAAGTCGCCACCTCATCGCAGGTTTGTTAAAGTGAAACAATACAAAAAGAATGTTGTTTTAAGTTAATAATACTAACACACACTTGTAGACATGTTAGCATATTAGCAAATGCTAATGACCCCAGCTTGATTACATCAAAATAGCACGTACAAATATGCATGAAAACATAACTATCAAGCATGTGACGGTTTAGTAAGTAAAAATTGTTTGAAGCATGCTAACTTTTTGAGCTCATTTTACAATTGTTTATCCCAGAGTCATCTTGTCACTATTAGCCTGCTAACGTTAGCAGTCTAACAGGTAGAATGTTTTATTCACCAAGTTACATTACTTTAAGGTGTATGGTGTTAAAATAGCTTAACAAAAAAAAAAGAAGTTAGCATGTTAATGTTAGCATACTAAATTGAATCAGTATCTCCAGTGGCATTTTGGTGAATTTACTGAGGAATTTGCGAAAGTGAAACAATACAAAAAGAATGTTGTTCTAAGTTAAAAATACTAACACAGACATGTGTAACATGTTAGCATATTAGCTAATGTTAATGACCCCAGCTTGATTACATCACAATAGCACGTACAAATATGCATGAAAACATAACTATCAAAATTTAGTAAGTAAAAATTGTTTGAAGCATGTAAACTTTTTGAGCAAATTTTACAACTGTTTACCCCAAAGTCACTTTGTCACTGTTAGCCTGCTAATGTTAGCAGACTAACAGGTAGCATGTTTTATACATACATATATATATACTGGACGGCGTGGCGCAGTGGTAGAGTGGCCGTGCGCAACCCGAGGGTCCCTGGTTCAATGCCCACCTAGTACCAACCTCGTCACGTCAGTTGTGTCCTGAGCAAGACACTTCACGCTTGCTCCTGATGGGTGCTGGTTAGCGCCTTGCATGGCAGCTCCCTCCATCGGTGTTTGAATGTATGTGTGAATGGGTGAATGTGAAAATAGTGTCAAAGCGCTTTGAGTACCTTGAAGGTAGAAAAGCGCTATACACTACAACCCATTTATCATTTATATTTATACATACCAAGTTAAATGACTGTAAGGGGTATAGCGTGAATATAGCTGAACAAAAAAAAAACTTTGCATGTTAATGTTAGCATGCTAAATTTAGTCAATAACTTCACGGTGGCGTTTTGGTGAATTGACTGAGGTATTTGTCCAAGTAAAACAATACAAAAACAATGTTGTTCTAAGTTAATAATACTAACACAGACACTTGTAAAAATATTAGCATATTAGCTCATGCTAATGACCCCAGCTTGATTACATTACGATAACATGTACAAATATGCATGAAATCATTCCCATCAAACATGTGACGTATCCTAAGTAAAAATTGTTCGAAGCATGCTAACTTTTTGAGCTAATTTTACAATCGTTTACCCCAGAGTCACTTTGTCACTGTTAGCCTGCTAACGTTAGCAGACTAACATGTTTTACATACCACGTTACATGACTGTAAGGTGTATAGCGTGAAAATTAAAACAAAACAAAAAAATAACAAAAAAAAGTTAGCGTGTTAATGTTAGCATGCTAAATTTAATCAATAACTCCATGGTGGCGTTTTGGGGCGGCATGGCGTAGTGGGTAGAGCGGCCGTGCCAAAAACCTGAGGGTTGCAGGTTCGCTTCCCACCTATGGACATCCAAATCGCTGCCGTTGTGTCCTTGGGCAGGACAATTCACCCTTTGCCCCCGGTGCCGCTCACACTGGTGAATGAATGATGAATGAATGATGGTGGTGGTCGGAGGGGCCGTAGGCGCAAACTGGCAGCCACGCTTCCGTCAGTCTAACCCAGGGCAGCTGTGGCTACTAATGTAGCTTACCACCACCAGGTGTGAATGAATGATGGGTTCCCACTTCTCTGTGAGCGCTTTGAGTATCTAACAATAGAAAAGCGCGATATAAATCTAATCCATTATTATTATTATTATTATTATTATTGGTGAATTTACTGAGGAATTTGTCAAAGTGAAACAATACAAAATGAATGTTGTTTTAAGTTAATAATACTAACACAGACACTATACTGGGGCGGTATAGCTCGGTTGGTAGAGCGGCCGTGCCAGCAACTTGAGGGTTGCAGGTTCGATTCCCGCTTCCGCCATCCTAGTCACTGCCGTTGTGTCCTTGGGCAAGACACTTTACCCACCTGCTCCCAGTGCCACCCACACTGGTTTAAATGTAACTTAGATATTGGGTTTCACTATGTAAAGCGCTTTGAGTCACTAGAGAAAAGCGCTATATAAATATAATTCACTTTTAAACATGTTAGCATGCTAGCTAAAGCTTCATTACATTACGATAGCACGTACAAAAAATGCATGAAAACATTACTATCAAACATTTCTCCACTTGGTAAGTTTAGAATTGTTTTAAGCATGCTAACTTTTTTAGCTAATTTTACGACCTGGTAAAATTGATTTTTGACACTTAATAACTTTTAGCATGCTAATGTTACATGACTGTAAGGTGTATGGCTGTGGAATTAGAGGATAAAAAAGTGTAAAAAAAGCTAACAATGTCAGCATGCTAACAGTTAACAAGTGTCACATACCAAATTATATGACTCTGCGTGGAAACGTGTTAGTATATTAGCTAGTGCTAACGATGCTAGCTTTGTTACATTTCAAATACCACGTACAAATTTGCAGACATCTCACATGGGATGATAGTAAGTAAGAATGCCATCCATCCATTTTCTACCCCTTATTCTCTTTGGGGTCGCAGGGGGGGGGGCGTTGGTGCCTATCTCAGCTACAATCAGGCGGAAGGCGGAGTACACCATGGACAAGTCACCACCTCATCGCAGGGCCAACACAGATAGACAGACAACATTCACACTCACATTCACACACTAAGTAGGAATTGCTTTAGTTATATTGTAAAACTTACAAACGTTGCTTGGAGTGACGAATGAAGAATCCATACGAGTAGGAATGCTATGGACAGCCGGAAGACGGAATACTAACACGGACACTCATAAACCTGTTAGCATATTAGCAGATGCTTCATTACATTACGATAGCATGTGCAAAAATGCATGAAAACATTACTATCAAATGTGACGGTTTAGTAAGTAAGAATTGTTTTAAGCATGCTAACTTTTTCAGCTAATTTTACAACCATTTACCTCAGAGTCATATAATTTGGTAAGTGACACTTTGTAAATGTTACCATGCTAACGTTAGCAGGCTAACATGTTTTACATACAGACGATTTAGTAAGTAAGAATTGTTTTAGTTATATTGTAAAACTTACAGACGTTGTTTGGAGTGATGAATGAAGAATCCATATGAGTAGAACGCTATGGATGGCTGTAAGACGGAACGGCACTTCTACTTCCGGTTGAAAGCTCATTCTAAACAGAGCAAACTCGTCCGCATGACGCCATAGCACAAACAATATAACATCTTTTCAGTGTCCATAAATTAGCCGCACAGTTTAATAAGCCGCAGGCTTCAAAGTGTAGGAAAGAAGTCCTATAGTCCAGATTAATTTACGGTATATATCATCACAATCTCACTGGATCGGTTCGCAGCCGAGTGTGAAGCGGCCGGAATGAGAATCAGCACCCCCAAAACCGAGTGCCATCTCCAGGTTGGGGAGGAGACCCTGCCCCAAGTGGAGGAGTTCAAGTACCTAGGAGTCTTGTTCACGAGTGGGGGAAGAGTGGATCGTGAGATCGACAGGCGGATCGGTGCGGCGTCTTCAGTAATGCGGACGTTGTATCGATCCGTTGTGGTGAAGAAGGAGCTGAGGCCGGTCGATCTACGTTCCCATCCTCACCTATGGTCATGAGCTTTGGGTAATGACCGAAAGGATAAGATCACGGGTACAAGCGGCCGAAATGAGTTTCCTCCGCCGTGTGGCGGGGCTCTCCCTTAGAGATAGGGTGAGAAGTTCTGCCATCCGGGAGGAACTCAAAGTAAAGCCGCTGCTCCTCCACATCGAGAGGAGCCAGATTAGGTGGTTCGGGCATCTGGTCAGGATGCCACCCGAACGCCTCCCTAGGGAGGTGTTTAGGGCACGTCCAACCGGTAGGAGGCCACGGGGAAGACCCAGGACACGTTGGGAAAACTATGTCTCACGGCTGGCCTGGGAACGCCTCGGGATCCCCCGGGAAGAGCTAGACGAAGTGGCTGGGGAAAGGGAAGTCTGGGCTTCCCTGCTTAGGCTGCTGCCCCCGCGACCCGACCTCGGATAAGCGGAAGAAGATGGATGGATGGATGGATCTGTTTGTGTCTTTCGCTAAAAAAAAGCATACCGTAGATTCGTCTTTTGGGCAAAATCTATCGAATCAGTCAAAAAGTTGTACGGTAACCCTGTACCGTACAACTATGGTTGTGCGGTTTACCGGAACTAGTACAACGGTACATATCATCACAATGTGTTTTTGTCTCTCGCTAAAAAAAAGTATACCATAGATTCGTCTTTTGGGCAAAATCTATGGAATCCGAGTAAAAAAGTATTTAACAATATAATTTGTTTTTTGCCACACTGCCGTCAAAGTTATGTTTGGGTATGTTTTCATTATTGTTGTGCTATTTTTATAGATGACAGACAATACAGGGTTCGTAGTAGGGTTGTACAGTATACCAGTACTAGTATAGTACCGCAATACTAATGAATCAGAAACGGTACCATACTCTGTTTAAAAAGTACTGGTTCCCCGTATAATAAAGTAAGTTTCTTACAAGCTTGGTTGGTAGAGCGGCCGTGCCAGCAACTTGAGGGTTCCAGGTTAGAGCCCCCCTCTTGCCATCCTAGTCGCTGCTGTCGTGTCCTTGGGCAAGGCACTTTACCCACCTGCTCCCAGTGCCACCCACACTGGTTGAATTGGAACTTAGATATTGGGTTTCACAATGTAAAAGCGCTTTGAGTCACTGGAGTAAAAATTACTATATAAATATAAATCACTTCATTTACACGTACCATTATCACTGGAGGATGAGGACTAGCTAAACATGTGTCACTACGCACCATAGGAGGACACAATTGCTCACCGGCGTCACAATGTAAACAAATGCCATGGGTGGATCTACACCTGACATCCACTGTAATGATACCAAGTAGAAATGTGTATCCAGTCGATACTACTATGATTACATCGATATTTTTATCGTCACAAAACAATTTTTCTTTAAAAAAAAATTCATATTATGTTCATTAAGTTAGGAAATACGTCCCTGGACACTTTGAATCTGACCAATGTGTGATCCTGTAACTTACTTGGTATCAGATATATACCTAAATGTGTGGTATCATCCAAAACTAATGTAAAGTATCAAAGAAGAGAATAATGAGTGATTATTAAATTTTAGCAGCTAACATCCATCTGCAGTCTGCAGTGTTTTAGCGACTTCTAAATCACTAATCCTGGCCTCCATGGTGACAAATAAAGTAAGCTTTTTACAAGTAGCATTATCAATGGAGGACGAGGAATAGCTAAACATGCTTCACTACACATTGTAGGAGGACACAATAGCTCACCGGTGTCACAATGTAAACAAATGCCATGGGTGGATCCACACCTGACATCCACTGTAATGATACCAAGTACAAAAGTATATATTGTCGATACTGCTATGATTACATCAATATTTTTTATCGTCACAAAATCTTTTTTCTTTTTTTAAAATTCATATTACATTTATAAACTCAGGAAATATGTCCCTGGACACTTTGACTATGACCAATGTGTGATCCTGTAACTACTCGTATCGGATCGATACCCAAATTTGTGGTACCATCCGAAACTAATGTTAAGTATCAAAGAAGAGAAGAATAAGTGATTATTACATTTTAGCAACTAACATCCATCTGCAGTCTGCAGTGTTTTAGCGACTTCTAAATCACTAATCCTGGCCTCCATGGCGACAAATAAAGTAAGCTTCTTAACATGTAGCATTATCACTGGAGGACGAGGAACAGCTAAACATGTTTCACTACACACCATAGGAGGATACAACAGCTCACCGGCGTCACAATGTAAACAAACTCCATGGGTAGATCTACACCTGACATTCACTGTAATGATACCAAGTACAAGAGCGTATCTAGTCAATACTACTATGATTACATCGATATTTTCTATCGTCACAAAATCTTTTTTCTTTTCTAAAAAATTCTAATTATATTCATAAAGTCAGTACATACATCTCTGGACACATGAGGACTTTGAATATGACCAATGTATGATCCTGTAACTACTTGGTATCGGATCGATACCTAAATGTGTGGTATCATCCAAAACTAAGGTAAAGTATCAAAGAAGAGAAGAATAAGTGATTATTACATTTTAACAGAAGTGCGGACAGAAAATGTTAAAACAGAAAATAAGCAGATTTTTACAGTAAATGAACAAGTAGATTAAAAATCGTTGTTTTACAGTTTGTCCCTCATGCTGTAGACAAATTAATAGGTAGATAAATGACACATATGTTACTGCATACGTCAGCAGACTAATTAAGAGTGTTTGTTTGTTTACTTACTACTAAAAGACAAGTTTCTTGCATGTTCACTATTTTATTTAAGTACTAAATGGCAATAATAAACATATGTTTCATGTATACTTAGAATTTTTGTTCAAATAAAGCCAATAATGACATTTTTCGTGGTCCCCTTTATTTAGAAAAAGTATCAAAAAGTATAAAAATTAATTTTGGCACTGATACTAACATATCGGTAATGGGACAACCCTAGTTTGCAGAGTATGTAGAGTGTTATTTGAACGCAGCAAAACAAAACCTCTAAATGCTTAGTGGCCACATACGTGGACAACATCTTTTAGCTCTTATTTCCAAAATTGCGTACACTACTGAATTGGGGTCATCCATACATCTATACATACATCCATACACATATACATACAGTTCATACATATATACATATGAAGAGTTCATATGCAAAAGCAGATAAATCCATTTTTGACCGATTCTGTATATTAACGATTTTCTGCCTGCTGGTGTTGCCGGTACATGTACAAACGTACAATGGTTTATTTAATATCCATCCATCCATCCATCATCTTCCGCTTATCCGAGGTCGGGTCGCGGGGGCAACAGCCTAAGCAGGGAAACCCAGACTTCCCTCTCCCCAACCACTTCGTCTAGCTCTTCCCGGGGGATCCCGAGGCATTCCCAGGCCAGCCGGGAGACATAGTCTTCCCAACGTGTCCTGGGTCTTCCCCGTGGCCTCCTACCAGCTGGATGTGCCCTAAACACCTCCCTAGGGAGGCGTTCGGGTGGCATCCTGACCAGATGCCCGAACCACCTCATCTGGCTCCTCTCGATGTGAAGGAGCAGCGGCTTTACTTTGAGTTCCTCCCGGATGGCAGAGCTTCTCACCCTATCTCTAAGGGAGAGCCCCGCCACACGGCGGAGGAAACTCATTTCGGCCGCTTGTACCCGTGATCTTATCCTTTCGGTCATGACCCAAAGCTCATGACCATAGGTGAGGATGGGAACGTAGATCGACCGGTAAATTGAGAGCTTTGCCTTCCGGCTCAGCTCCTTCTTCACCACAACGGACCGGTACAACGTCCGCATTACTGAAGACGCCGCACCGATCCGCCTGTCGATCTCACGATCCACTCTTCCCTCACTCGTGAACAAGACTCCTAGGTACTTGAACTCCTCCACTTGGGGCAGGGTCTCCTCCCCAACCCGGAGATGGCACTCCACCCTTTTCCGGGCGAGAACCATGGACTCGGACTTGGAGGTGCTGATTCTCATTCCGGTCGCTTCACACTCGGCTGCGAACCGATCCAGCGAGAGCTGAAGATCCCGGTCAGATGAAGCCATCAGGACCACATCATCTGCAAAAAGCAGAGACCTAATCCTGCGGTTACCAAACCGGAACCCCTCAACGCCTTGACTGCGCCTAGAAATTCTGTCCATAAAAGTTATGAACAGAATGGGTGACAAAGGACAGCCTTGGCGGAGTCCAACCCTCACTGGAAATGTGTTCGACTTACTGCCGGCAATGCGGACCAAGCTCTGGCACTGATCGTTTTTAATATCAACATAAGCAAGTCATGAAAGCCTAAACTTTTAAGAAATGCTGATGTAATGAATGGCTTCCAAGTAAGAGTGTTTGATGTGGTTTTACGTCAAAAGCAGATATATCCATCCATCCATCCATTTTCTACCGCTTATTCCCTTTCGGGGTCGCGGGGGGCGCTGGCGCCTATCTCAGCTACAATCGGGCGGAAGGCAGGGTACACCCTGGACAAGTCGCCACCTCATCACAGGGCCAACACAGATAGACAGACAACATTCACACTCACATTCACACACTAGGGCCAATTTAGTGTTGCCAATCAACCTATCCCCAGGTGCATGTCTTTGGAAGTGGGAGGAAGCCGGAGTACCCGGAGGGAACCCACGCATTCACGGGGAGAACATGCAAACTCCACACAGAAAGATCCCGAGACTGGATTTGAACCCAGGACTGCAGGAACTTCGTATTGTGAGGCAGACGCACTAACCCCTCTTCCACCGTGAAGCCCAGCAGATATATCCAAATTATGATATGTCGCAAAAACAGATATCTCCAAAATCGTTTTCTTTGCGGTCGTTATTTCGCATAATATTCAAGATAAAGATAGAGAGAAAAACAGAACGTGAAATTTATCGAAAGCCACATTCAACGTAACAACTGTTCACATTTATTTACTTCATTATTTAACAGTTTCGATCCCTTGGTACGTATAAATCTAGCTGTCCCTGCGAACATTGTTTTTTCGTACTTGCTAACCGGACATGCTTTTTTGGAACTGTGACCTCACATATTTACCTTGTGCTTTTCAGCACAAAACGAAAAAAACAAAAAAACAGTGTTGCAATGAAGACAATGTTTTATTAATAAAACAACCACAAATGCTCAACCTGGTTTGCCTATCAAAAACACTCCTGTGCAGATAACAGCTCACTCATCATCGCTATCGACATTAGCTCCATGCTCGACAACATCGTTTAACGCAGCGGTGTAAAACTCACGGACACGCGTGCTAGCGCCAACATCAAATAACTTCAACACGTCAGTTTTTTTTGCTGGCTTAACAGTGTTCACAGGAGAAGCTTCCAAATTATTCATGCGTGGATAACAACACTGAGTGACTCCGTGCGCGACCCCATTTTGTTTGGCACGTGATCCCGTAATGCAGCGCTGGTTGGGCAAACGGATATATCGGCTTTTGTGGTAGATGATCCATGGCGCTTATCGGCCTTTGCAATAAATCGCTGAACTAAATGACGTTAAAAGCGACATTTGTCCGCATTTGCAAACAAATTGATTTTGGTATACCACAATAGAAGTGGCGGACTATATATTACCGAGGCTGGGCTAAACTTTATCAAAATGGCGTTTATCGGTTTTTGCGTATGAACTCTTCATATATACATACAAGTATGTACATACATACTGAATTAGGGTCTAATGGCCGCTTAAGTGGACACTTATACTACCATCTGGTGGTGTCAGAAGAGTATAACAGACAATCCATCCATCCATCCATACATGTACGTAAATACATACATACATACATACATACATAAAAACATACATACATACATATATACATACATACATACATACATACATACAAATCCCGTTTCCATATGAGTTGGGAAATTGTGTTAGCTGTAAACATAAACAGAATACAATGATTTGCAAATCATTTTCAACCCATATTCAGTTGAATATGCTACAAAGACAACATATTTGATGTTCAAACTGATTAACTTTTTTTTTGTGCAAATAATCATTAACTTTAGAATTTGATGCTAGCAACACGTGACAAAGAAGTTGGGAAAGGTGGCAATAAATACTGGTAAAGTTGAGGAATGTTCATCAAACACTTATTCAGAACATCCCACAGGTGTGCATGCTAATTGGGAACGGGTGGGTGCCATGATTGGGTATAAAAGCAGCTTCCATGAAATGTTTAGTAATTCACAAACGAGGATGGGACGATGGTCACCACTTTGTAAGCAAATTGTCGAACAGTTTTAGAACAACATTTCTCAACGAGCAATTGCAAGGAATTTAGGGATTTTACCATCTACGGTCCGTAAAATCATAAAAAGGTTCAGAGAATCTGGAGAAATCACTGAACGTAAGCGATGATATAATGGACCTTTGATCCCTCAGGCGGTACTGCATCAAAAACCGATATCAGTGTATAAAGGACATCACCACATGGGCTCAGGAACACTTCAGAAAACCACTGTCAGTAACTACAGTTGGTCGCTACATCTGTAAATGCAAGCTAAAACTGTACTCTGCAAAGTGAATGCCATTTATCAACAGCACCCAGGAACGCCGCCGGCTTGGCTGGGCCCGAGCTCATTTAATATGGACTGATGCAAAGTGGAAAAGTGTTCTGTGGTCTGACAAGTCCACATTTCAACTTATATGTGGAAATTGGGGACGTGGTGTCCTCCGGAACAAAGAGGAAAATAACCATCCGGATTGTTATAGGCGCAAAGTTCAAAAGCCAGCATATGTCATGGTATGGGGGTGTATTAGTGCCCAAGGCATGGGTAACTTACACATCTGTGAAGGCACCATTAAAGCTGAAAGGTCCATACAGGTTTTGTAGCAACACATGTTGTCATCCAAGCAACGTTATCATGGACGCCCCTGCTTATTTCAGCAAAACAATGCCAAGCCACGTATTACAACAGCGTGGCTTTGTAGTAAAAGATGGGGGTACTTTCCTAGCCCGCCTGCAGTCCAGACATGTCTCCCATCGAAAATGTGTGGTGCATTATGAAGCGTAAAATAAGACAACAAGACCCCGGACTGTTGAACAACTTAAGCTGTACATCAAGCAAGAATGGTAAAGAATTCCCCTTTCAAAACTTCAACAATTAGTTTCCTCAGTTCCCAAAAATGTATTGAGTGTTGTTAAAAGAAAAGGTGATTTAACACAGTGGTGAACATGCCCTTTCCAAACTACTTTGGCATGTGTTGCAGCCATGAAATTCTAAGTTAATTATTTGCAAAAAAAAAAAGTTTATGAGTTTGAACATCAAATATCTTGTCTTTGTAGTGCATTCAATTAAATATGGGTTGAAAAGGATTTGCAAATCATTGTATTCCATTTATATTTACATCTAACACAATTTCCCACTTCATATGGAAACGGGGTTTGTACATACATACAAGTACGTACATAAATACATACATAAACACATACATACAAGTTCATCCATCCATCCATCCATCCATCCATCAATCTATCCAAGTAAGTCAATATATACATACATACATACATACATACATACATACATACATACACACATACATGCAAATTCATCCATCCATCTATCTATCCATCCTTCCATACACACACACATCCATACATTCATACAAGTACATACATACATTGTGATTTCGTGTCTTATAGCCACTTATGTGGACACTTATACTGCCATCTGGTGGTGTCAGAAGAGTATAACATACAATGGAATTTGGGGGGAAAAAGTGTAAAAATACAGAATTAGCATGTCACTAAACATGAAGTACACGTTTGTGTACTTATGGACTAAGTACATCATTTCAAAAGATGATTCTTAGTTTTTATTCTAATTAGGGTCCGATAAGCCCAAATGGCAAAGAAAAATAAAAAATAAAAAAATGCATGTAATCAAACAGCTTGGGCCTTAAAAAAGTAGTGACATTTTTTTCACCTCCGGCCCATTTCAGTGGCAGCAGAAAAGTGTGGCCTTTGCCTTGTCAAGCCGTGGTAGTTCCCTGCGGAGGTCTGAGACCACGGTGACTCGCCACAGTTCCGTCCACAAAGCAAAGCTGGCCCAAGGGTGAGAAAAGAAACAATTCGCTCACGCTGACGGAGGAGATTGCGACATTGGAAACATTGGAAAGATATAAGGCACGCCCTTAATGTCTTTCATAGCTGCGCTTGACTATTGCTTTTTAATGATCGCCATTAACCGTTTGTGGCGCTCCAAGCGGCGTGGCTAATTGGATCTGTTCATTATGCAGACGGACGCTCCACGTTGTGGAGAATATTAATTTCAGAAGATCGTGACGAGCCGTGCCGTCATTTAGAGAATCATCAGCTGTCGCGTGGAATGACAGTGAAAACGCACAAAAAATGATTTCCAGTTCCGCTGAAAACAGGCGTTGTGGTCATGCTATATGACAACAATGACAGCGGTCATACAGAAACATACAGCAGTCTTTAATTAGCTTATGTTAGCATGTATGTAGCATGTATATAGCATGTATGTAGCATGTATATAGCATGTATGTAGCATGTATATAGCATGTATGTAGCATGCTAAGCTCAGCATGCAATCTTACTGACAATTATTACACATCAATATTTACTCATAGATGCAAAGTTTAATATTTTTGCTTGTTTTAGCATGTGTATGTATATATATATATATATATACATATATATATATATATATATATATTATATACTTGTGCTTGTTTTACATGACTATATTATACATCTATACATATATACATCCATCCATAAATGAAAAAAGATATATATATATATATATATGTGATGGTATGCACCCCATACCATCACAGATACTGGCTTTTGAACTTTGCGTCGACAACAGTCTGGATGGTTCGCTTCCCCTTGTCATGATGTCGAATATTTCCAAAAACAATTTGAAATGTGGACTCGTCAGACTACAGAACACTTTTTCACTTTACATCAGTCCATCTTGGATGATCTCGGGCCCAGAAAAGCCGGCGGCGTTTCTGGATGTTGTTGATAAATGGCTTTCGCTTTGCATAGTAGAGCTTTAACTTGCACTTACAGATTTAGCGACAAACTGTATTTAGTGACAGTGGTTTTCTGAAGTGTTCCTGAGCCCATTTGGTGATATCCTTTAAAGATTGATGTCGGTTTTTGATACAGTGCCGTCCGAGGGATCGAAGGTCACGGTCATTCAGTGTTGGTTTCCGGCCATGCTGCTTACGTGGAGTGATTTCTCCAGATTCTCTGAACCTTTTGATGATATTATGGACCGTGAATTTCTTGCAATTGCACTTTGAGAAACGTTATTCTTAAACAGTTTGACTATTTGCTCACGCAGTTGTGGACAAAGGGGTGTACCTCGCCCCATCCTTTCTTGTGAAAGACTGAGCATTTTTTGGGAAGCTGTTTTTATACCCAATCATGGCACCCACCTGTTCCTAATTAGCCTGCACACCTGTGGGACGTTCCAAATAAGTGTTTGATGAGCATTCCTCAACTATATCAGTATTTAGTGTCACCTTTCCCAACTTCTTTGTCACGTGTTGCTGGCATCAAATTCTAAGGTTAATGATTATTTGCAAAAAAAATGTATATACATACATCCATCCATCCATCCATCCATCATCTTCCGCTTATCCGAGGTCGGGTCGCGGGGGCAGCAGCCTAAGCAGGGAAGCCCAGACTTCCCTATCTCCAGCCACTTCGTCTAGCTCTTCCCGGGGGATCCCGAGGCGTTCCCAGGCCAGCCGGGAGACATAGTCTTCCCAGCGTGTCCTGGGTCTTCCCCGTGGCCTCCTACCAGCTGGACGTGCCCTAAACACCTCCCTAGGGAGGCGTTCGGGTGGCATCCTGACCAGATGCCCGAACCACCTCATCTGGCTCCTCTCGATGTGAAGGAGCAGCGGCTTTACTTTGAGTTCCTCCCGGATGGCAGAGCTTCTCACCCTATCTCTAAGGGAGAGCCCCGCCACCCGGCGGAGGAAACTCATTTCGGCCGCTTGTACCCGTGATCTTATCCTTTCGGTCGTGACCCAAAGCTCATGACCATAGGTGAGGATGGGAACGTAGATCGACCGGTAAATTGAGAGCTTTGCCTTCCGGCTCAGCTCCTTCTTCACCACAACGGATCGATACAACGTCCGCATTACTGAAGACGCCGCACCGATCCGCCTGTCGATCTCACGATCCACTCTTCCCCCACTCGTGAACAAGACTCCTAGATACTTGAACTCCTCCACTTGGGGCAGGGTCTCCTCCCCAACCCGGAGATGGCACTCCACCCTTTTCCGGGCGAGAACCATGGACTCGGACTTGGAGGTGCTGATTCTCATTCCGGTCGCTTCACACTCGGCTGCGAACCGATCCAGTGAGAGCTGAAGATCCCGGTCAGATGAAGCCATCAGGACCACATCATCTGCAAAAAGCAGAGACCTAATCCCGTGGCCACCAAACCGGATCCCCTCAACGCCTTGGCTGCGCCTAAAAATTCTGTCCATAAAAGTTATGAACAGAATCAGTGACAAAGGACAGCCTTGGCGGAGTCCAACCCTCACTGGAAACGTGTCCGACTTACTGCCAGCAATGCGGACCAAGCTCTGACACTGATCATACAGGGAGCGGACTGCCACAATAAGACAGTCCGGTACCCCATACTCTCTGAGCACTCCCCACAGGACTCCCCGAGGGACACGGTCGAATGCCTTCTCCAAGTCCACAAAGCACATGTAGACTGGTTGGGCAAACTCCCATGCACCCTCAAGAACCCTGCCGAGAGTATAGAGCTGGTCCACAGTTCCACGACCAGGACGAAAACCACACTGTTCCTCCTGAATCCGAGGTTCGACTATCCGGCGAAGCCTCCTCTCCAGTACACCTGAATAAACCTTACCGGGAAGGCTGAGGAGTGTGATCCCACGATAGTTGGAACACACCCTCCGGTCCCCCTTCTTAAAGAGAGGGACCACCACCCCGGTCTGCCAATCCAGAGGTACCGCCCCCGATGTCCACGCGATGCTGTATATACATACATACATACATATACATACAAACATACATATATATGTATATATATATATATATATATATATGTATATATATATATATATATATATATATATATATATATATATATATATATATATATATATATATATGTATGTATAGTGTGACAGGTCTCCAGCTGTCATCGTGTGGGTTGCCGTGACCATCAATGCAAGATGCATTGTAACAGGATTGACTCTTGTTTATTATTTCAATGAACAAGTTTTCTTGCCAGTCGGTCACGCCAATTTCTAGCGCGACCTCTCTTCCTGCTCGTTGCTGCGTGCCTTTCGGTGGCCGGTGGCTGCGTCTTCGGTGGGGGCTCATCTCTCTCTGGGTCGCTTTTGTCGTCTTCGTTGTCGGGTGTTTCCTCTCCTACTTCTGTGTGTCATTCACGCACCTGACTCTGATGGCCTCAGTGTTGCTCCAGGCGTGCCCCGCCCCTTGCTCTGCTGCATGCTCCGCCTCCTTGCCGCCATCTTGGGCAGGACCACTGTTTTTCCGAGCCTGCTGTCGGCTCCGTCTCTCCACACACACACACACACACACACACACACACACACACACACACACACACACACGCACACACGCACACACACACATATATATATATATATATATATATATATATATGTATGGATATATATATATCCATACATCCGTCCAGGTACGTACATACATACATACAAGTACGTACATCCATCCATCCATCCGTCCAAATGCGTACATACATACTTACATGCATCCATACATACATACATACTTACATGCATCCATACATACATACATAGATAACCAATCTTTCTGGGTTGAATAAGAAATCCATCTTGCTGTGTTAAATTAACCCAGCGTTGGTTTGGTCTATTAGTTTCCCAGCAGTTTTTAGAGTGTATAAAAGACTTTCGTGTCGCTTGGATTTGGAAGCAAAACAATGAGTAAACCAAACAAAATGATGATATAGACTTTTTTGGGATCGTGTACTTGATAATATTCATTTTTACAGCACAATACTATCGTGGTTCTACGACCCAGTCGATTTTCTCCATGTCCCTCAAGGCCCGCCATCCACCTGTGTCAAGATGTCAGGTAAATTGACTTGTAGCTGCAATGTTCCATCTCAGCTGGTTTTGTCGGAATCAAACGGCGGATCAGAGGAGACCAAACATCAATCGGCCCAATGAAACGTGAACTGAACCTCGAGGGCGGATAATTGCAAAACATCCATTGTTCCCTTAGGGACTGACACACCTCAAACATGTCTTGGTCCTATTTTTTCTTTGTGTTTACCCTTTTTCTTTGTTTGGGATACATCTGGATGGTCTGTGGCTGCTCTGTTGGCAACATTATATTAATAATCTGAATTTTCCTCAGCAAAATTATGAGAAAAGTCATGATTTTACTCAGAAAATGTCAATATGTTACAAGATCAACAAAAAAATATGCAAAAATGTGATAAAAGTCAGAATTTTATAAGACAAATGTCACCATTTTGTATTAAAAAGTATAATTATACATAAGTAATCATTTCAAAAGGACATATTGCAATATTACAGAAAAAATATGAAAAGTTGTTTCCAATTTTATTAGAAAAAAGTCAAAATGTTGTAAGAAAAAGACTGCTTTTAGTTGATTTATTTATTATTTTTTTGAATTTTCTGTGTTTAATTGGTTTTTAATCTTCATTATTTACTTTACGTTGTAACAGTTTGTATCCATATACATATTTATTCATTTAAAAAATAATAATTTTGGCCAAAGGGGAAGCAATTAAATTTTTTACACAGACTTGTTATTTCATATGTTAACCAGAGGGGGACCACTTTTAAAAGCGACACAACGTCAATTTGAAAAACCCCTCCTCTTTGGTACCACCCTCATTTTGACCAGCTGGGGTGCATTGTCTATTAGATGCAATGTTATTGGGAGCATGATTTATGTCATCACTTGTTCACACCTCCTTATATGGAAGATACTTTTCCTTCTTCATGTCTTAAGAAGGGTAGAAATACAAGAACACACACACACAGAGTTGAAGATGCAGAGGCTCGGGAAAAGCTGCTGAATGCCTACTTCAGATACAGCTATTGCCATTTTGAGGGGTTCTGTGACAAAAGTACATCAGGGGGTCGCCTATAGCCTCAGCTGTTGGAGGCTTTGTCGCAATGGAAGGATTGGGCCGGCCGGGCTGTGGGATCACAGACTTGGGAGAATTCTGAACTGAATCGCAAGATGGATCACATCATGGAAAAGCTGGTTGAAAGTGAAAAATTAGATATGAGAGACAGCATGGACAAATAGAACAGACAAGCCATTGTAATGTCTGCTCGCGGAAAACAAAAATCCTAATCTAGGAATTGACTCCCTCGAAAGGCCTTGACGCTGCAACAACAGGAGCAGCCTGTTCGGAAAACATCCCACGTGGACACCTCAATTATGGACGCTTTTGACCTCCCTCCCCCCTCAAAGACACCTGGAGTCGAACTTTTGCTTGCATGCAGAATGGCCCCAGGCCTTTTGACACTACATCAACACACCCAATACAAAGGGCATATACAGACACCCCACCACCCCCACCCCACGCCTTCACCACCACTTGATTCCCCTTCGGGGCAGCGCTTCATAGCATCCCCAACTCCACCCCCTTCGGTTGCGAGTTGTCGTGATTATATGTAACATATTTATGTGTGCATGCCATGGAGGTTTTTTCCCACTCCAGGCTAAGCCCCGTTAGGGTTTGAACGGGTTTGTGCTGAAAACATAGTTTCGTTGTATTTGTGCAATGACAATAAAGTCCTATCCTATCCTTTTTATGTTCCGTAACCTGTATAATAACCAAGCTGTAGAAACATTGTTATTGTAAGAGTGAACACTGAGAAAGTACTTTTTCTGGCGTACTAACACATCGGCGTGCTATGGTATTAGCCGTGAAAAAAAAAGCTAACTACGGAAAGAGTTAAGCTGGCTTCTTCGACAACACAAAACACGTTTGATGTAATAGGACAGCAATCTGTACTGGGTGGAAAACATGAACGTATTACAACGACTTAAAGAATGAACGTAAAAGTATGCAAAAGTAAATGAATGCATTTTACTTGAATTTGCCAGGGTTCATAACCCACTGGCAGCAGCGCTTTGGCCAAGGGCAGCGACCAGGACGGCAGAGGCCAGATTCAAACTTTCTGCACGATTGCTCTGCCATCTGAGCCACACCACCCCCTTCATGAACAAATCATTTAGTTAGAGGAACCTAAAAGACAATAGAAATTCTCTAGAACAAATTGCACCCCCTGAAATAATGTCAACGAATGAATGAATGAATGAATGACATTAACATGACCTTCTTTCAATATAAAAAGCGTGCAACAAAGCTGTACAAAGCAAGGTAAAAATTAATGGCGTTAAGCAGAGTTGGGAGGTAAAAATAAATATATTGGGGTGTCCCCCAGGGGTCCCCTTTAGGTCCTGGTTTTTTTCATGATTTTACCAGGAAGCATGTTATCATCTTTCTCTAGATTTTTCTACATTTAAAGACTTCCTTGTGGCCCTCACCATTGCTTGAGTTTTCTTAGAGGCGATGGACGGCTGTGTATCACTGAAACAGCTGCAGCCGGCCTTCCGTAGCTCCCACTGTGTCCCCTCTGTTGCAAGTTTTGTTGATTCTATGTAACGTGTATATGTGTGCTATTACTATGCGGGTTTTTTTCCCCTTGGCCTCAGTCTGGAGCCCCTCTCTGAATATTTTTTTACTCCTCCCCCCAACTGTGTCTCAGCTTTTTTTGTATGGGATTGCGTGATCTTGTTCTGTCTCCCTGTAATGTTTGTCTCCTCTTGAAAGGGATTGTGTGATCCTGTTCTGTCTCCCTGTAATGTTTGTCTGCTCTTGAATGGGATTGTGTGATCCTGTTCTCTCTCCCTGCAATGTTTGTCTGATCTTGAATGGGATTGTGTTACTATTGCGCTACTTTGCTTTAGAAATGGGAACGGCGTAGGATGCATGTGCATGTACGAGCCTGTCTGCCCCACAACAAGAGGATTTTCACAGGGTGATGAGTGTTGCTTGATGCGTAAAGTAAAAAAAAAATATATTACTTACAAGGAAGCGTTGAACCAAAACAGCACACGAAGCATCAGTCTCGAAAGGAAGAATGATCTAGCACTGGAGGAGGGACCCAGGTAGAAATAAAGGAAACTAATTAAACGAGGAACAAGAACAGAAAGTAAAGGTGCTGCACAACACAGAGACCAAACAGGAAACACTGACAGAACAAGACCACCGGGACAGGAAGTGACAACATAACATAACCAAACTGCCAGTGGCACTTCTGACAACATGGGTACATGTCTCCCATTTATGGAGATGTTCACTGGTGATGTCCCAAATTAGGCAAACTCTAAACGGCTCATTTGGAGGAAGTATGAAAGAAGGCAAGTTTTTTTTTTTAAATGTATAAATTTCTCCAGGACTTATCCTTATCCCAAATACACAAAAATGGGTACCAGAAGGTAAGAAATGTCCTCTTTAAAACTCACCTTTTGTTTATCTTGTTATGATTCATTGGTGGGCAGCAAGGTGGAGGAGGGGTTAGTGCGTCTGCCTCACAATACGAAGGTCCTGAGTAGTCCTGGGTTCAATCCCTGGCTCGAGACCTTTCTGTGTGGAGTTTGCATGTTCTCCCCGTGACTGCGTGGGTTCCATCCCACCTCCAAAGACATGCACCTGGGGATAGGTTGATTGGCAACACTAAATTGGCCCTAGTGTGTGAATGTGAGTGTGAATGTTGTCTGTCTATCTGTGTTGGCCCTGCGATGAGGTGGTGACTTGTCCAGGATGTACCTCGCCTTCCGCGCGATTGTAGATGAGATAGGCGCCACCGCCCCCCACGATCCCAAAGGGAATAAGCGGTAGAAAATGGATGGATGGATGAATGGATGGATGGATGGATGGATGGATGGATGGATGGATGGATGGATGGATGGATGGATGGATGGATGGATGGATGGATGATTCATTGGTGGAAGGCTGTAACCCTCACACAGCTTCACTTTAACCAAGCCTGGGCAATTATTTTGTCTCGGGGGGCCAAATTTAGAGAAAACAATGTGTCTGGGAGCCAGTATATTTATTTTTAGGAACACTAATACAATACCTCACAATGATGTCTGAATGCTGAAAACATTATGACAGACCGCTTTAAAAAAACGGAATGGAATTTTTTCCTTTTTTTTTTTTACTGAATGAGACACCCAGAATTAACAGGAAAATAAAGATTTACAATATTAACTATGAAGGATAAAGCACTGAATATTGACAACATATGTGTCAGAATATTTGTATCTAAGTTATCACAAAACTTTGTGTTTCAATGAGTTACTGGCAAGTAGTCATAAGCTGTCTTTGAGCCTACCAAGAAAAATGCTGGTAAAACTCCACTGTATAGGATGGGAAGCAACATGAAGTGAAGTGAAGTGAATTATATTTATATAGTGCTTTTTCTCTATTGACTCAAAGCGCTTTACATAGTGAAACCTAATATCTAAGTTACATTTAAACCAGTGTGGGTGGCACTGGGAGCAGGTGGGTAAAGTGTCTTGCCCAAGGACACAACGGCAGTGACTAGGATGGCAGAAGCGGGGATCGAACCTGCAACCCTCAAGTTGCTGGCAGCCGCTCTATACCGAGCTATACCGCCCCATGGAGGTGTTCTGTTTCTTTGATGTATTGTAATCCACAGAAATACTTTTTCTTGACCCGAGAGCTACAAAGCGGAGATAAAGCAGGACCTGCCCAAGTTCCAGGCACCTCTTCTTTGAACTGTTTTACAACCTCTTCTTTGAACTGTTTTTAATCAAAGGTGACGGCTGTTTACGACAGAAACAGAAACAGGGAAAGTCCAAATAAAAGAGGAGGCGTACAATCTTTTGTCAGAGCGTGGAACACTGCACAAGGGTATAGGTGTATGTGTTTCTCTTTATAGAACCAAATGTATTTCTGTCTCTGTTTAATTCATTCCTTCTTGTCTTGTTTAATAGATGTCTTCAGTGTTTGAACCTGACAATATGAACGTCACACCCCCTCTTGAGCAACATATTTTACAATCATGCGAAACGCAAGGAAAATGCAACAAACGGCGCAATAT
This sequence comes from Nerophis ophidion, assembly GCF_033978795.1. Lineage (NCBI taxonomy): Eukaryota > Metazoa > Chordata > Actinopteri > Syngnathiformes > Syngnathidae > Nerophis > Nerophis ophidion. The sequence goes on along the minus strand of NC_084612.1, from coordinate 49,311,854 downwards.
GAATGTGAAGGGTAAAAAAATAACCCAGATACAATCTGATTTAAGGGATATATCACTAAGCTTTAGAGCTTTGTAGTAAAAGTCTCCTTCCGCATCTGTCCCTGACACCCACATTTCAGGCTGGCCGCTCTGTGGAAACGCTCCCCACCCACACTGCTTGGTGCCTCGTCTGAGCTGCTGTGACTTACATTACCATAGTAACTAATTAGATAACAATAGTAACTGGTATATCATGCAAAAGCACAGATTCCAACCATTGAACTACTTAGTATAGTTCAAGACTTACGGTTATTTGAAAACATCAGTGCACATCATAAGGGCAGCTACACTTTCCATCTTAAAGATCTAAAAAAATATTTGGGAATGTCCGGCGGGTCGGATTGAAACGCTTAACGGGCCACATGTGGCCCCCCGGGCCTTAATTTGCCCAGGTCTGCTTTAAACATTAGATGCTGAGGACACGCCTCACCTCCATACTTGCCAACCTTGAGATCTCCGAATTCAGGAGATAGGGGGTGCTGTGGGCGTGGTTGTGGGGGCGGGTTGAGGTGCGGGCCGCATACCTCTTCCCCTTGGAGCTGTCCTGGATGAAAATACATTCTTTTTTCCAATCATTTTGGAACTGAAATTTGGGTTTCTCCTGGAAAAATCAGGAGGATTGGCAAGTATGCTTACCTCTGAAGTCCATCTTTCTTCGAGCGGTACATCATCGCCATGGTTACGGCTGCCTCAGTGGAGAGCAAGAGGAGGGGCTGGATGCACTGCAGGGCAGGACGCAGGCGAGCAGGATGGCAAGATGAATAATTAACGCCACTCTACATACACCTCCTATCCTGGAAGGCGCAATTCCGGAGGAGATGCCACGGTCTGGCAGAGTCCAGCCCGGCCCCGGAAACAACAGCCCAAATTTTGAAAATGAGCTCCAAGCAGAACCTAGAAAATTTGCCGCAACGTAAACGTCATCGACAACTCTGGACTTAGACAACACTTTAGTGTGAACTTGAAGCATAATATTATTATTATTATTATTATTATTACTATTATTATTATTATTATTATTATTATTATTATTATTATTATTATTATGTTAAATACAGTTCTTGATTATCTTCACCCGCAGTTTTTATAACTACGATTTAATCTTATCAATGTTCAACAATTCAAATTAAACACTTTTGCTGTTAGGGTGTTGCTTCTTGTTTTTTAACTACCATATTTTCCCGGACTAGAGCGTACCGGTATATAAGCCACACCCACTACATTTTTGAATATTTTTCCTTATAAAAGTCGCAGATATATACAATGTGGAATGAGTTATTTACACAGAAATATTCTGTAAATGTTTATTTACATACCTTAATTGTTTTGTAACAGGGCAGTAAAACGGCTGATCAAACAAAACAGAAGTCATTGTCATGGACCCAATAGTGTCATGATCCGTGGCCCGGATCATGTTTTGTTATTTTCTGTTAGTTTTGGACTCCCTTAGTTCCTGTTTGTGCACCTGTTTTAGTTTCCATGGGGATTATTGGGTTCACATGCCTCTGGTTAGTCACCTGTTGAAGACCACCAATCAGAGAACTATTCATGCACCTCTCTCGCCACACTCATCCTGGCTTCATTGTTTGTTGTATGCAACAGTCACGTAGGTCGATATCTTGTTTCTTGGCTTGTAATTTATGCTTCCGGTGCTAGTTTGTACCGGAGCTTCACGTGCGATCGGCACGTTTTGCCCTCTACTTGTTTTCCGTTTTTGGTACGTGTTTTGAAGATTAAATCATGTTCCTACCTGCACGCCTTGTCCGGAGTGGTCCATCTGCATCCCGGGGGAACAAACCCTGCAGTAAGCTGCGTCCCCCCCACCGTGACAACTAGGTACGGAAGCTAGCTCTCCAATCAGCTAAAAAGACGTTCGGTGAATTCACCGAGGAATTTGTGAAAGGGAAACAATACCAAAAAAATGTCATTGTAAGTTAATAATACTAACAGACGCTTAGTATTTTAGTATTATAAGCTGTTAGCATATTAGCTAATGATAACTACACTAGCATTGTTATATTGCGATAGCACGTATAAATATGCATGAAATCCACATATTAGTCGCACCGGGCTATAAGTTGCAGATATATACATTTGAAATGAGGTATTTACACAGAAATATAACTTAATTGTTTCTAAACGGTGTCTCTAAAACGGCTGATCAAACAAAACAGAAGTCATCGTCATGGACCCGCTAGTTGCGCATTTTAGCTCTCCAATAAGCTAAACAGACTCAATAACTCCACGGTGATGTTTGGTGAATATACTGAGGAATTTGTGAAAGTGAAACAATACAAAAATAATGCCATTGTAAATTAATAATTATATTATTATTGTTTGTATTATTAACAGTGTGTAGGTTGACAATGTACTTCCCGTTTTGTTGTATATTCATCCATAGTGTTTCTACTCGTATGGATTCTTCATGCAGTGCTCCAAGCAACGTTTGTAAGTTTTACAATATAACTAAAACAAGTATTACTTACTAAACCTGTTATTAGCTAACAGTTTTAGCTAATATGTTAAACATTTTAGCATATAAGTTAATGCTAAGTATGCTAGCAACGTTACATTACGATAGCATATACAAATATGCATGAAATCCACATATTAGTCGCACTGGACTATAAATTGCAGATATATATATATGTTTGAAATAAGTTTTTGACACATAAATATTTTGTCAATGTTTAGAATAATTACGTAAATATTATCACACAACTGTTATGCCTGACGGCCGTTGCTATTATTATTATTGATTGTGCTGAAGTGGAATTTGTCTTTGTCTGTGCAAAGCTGCCAATCCAAAAGATTTTAAGCCAGTCTCGTATCAGTGTCTGTGTCCAGGAACGGCCTGCTGACTGCCAAGGCTAACACCGCTGTGACACAGACAGAGCAGAGACAAGGCGATAGCACCAGTATCAACAGATTTGCATTTCTTGTATAATGATATATTGTGTCTAACTGGAGCTGTCGAGATTACCCCTTTCCCTCAGCGACAGCTTCAGTGATGTAACCAGGGACCTCCCAAATAAATAGAGGAAGCACGTGGGCTGGACATCAGAGCGAAGTTTGGATCTGTAACTAGAGTACAGTCCAAATAACGTCTTTCCTCAATTGAGCAAACTTTAACTCTGTCTGTGCATGATTCTTTGCTTCTTGTCTGTTTAATAGATGTCATCAGTGTTTGAACCTGACATTTACATCCCTTATTCTTTCCAAATGGTGTCTGAAACATGGCAGTAAAATCGCTCCAAGCAACGTTTGTAATTTTTACAATACAACTGAAACAATTCTTACTTACTAACCTGTTATTACCTAACAGGTTTCGCTAATATGCGAAACCTGTTAGCGTATTAGCTAATGCTAACTACACTGGCAATTGTTACATTGCAATAGCACGTACAAATATGCATAAAAACACTCCTACAGACGTCACACATGGGACGGTTTAGTAAGTAAGAATTGTTTTAGTTGTATTGCAAACTTTACAAACGTCGCTTGGAGCGACGAAAGAAGAATCCATACCAGTAGAATGGCTATAGATTAATATACTGTGTGAGCGAATTCGTCCGAAAGACGGCGCCACAGCACAAACAATAACACACCATTTCAGTGTCTGTTGAAGTCAAAACATGACTGTTGTTAACGGAGAAGAATCCATTTTATAAGCCGCAGGTTTCAATGCGGTGGAAGAAAAGAAATGTAGCGGCTTATAGTGGGGAAAGTACAATTAGTTCTGCCGGTGCACTCTGGTTGATCCCCGTACTTTGAGACACAACGAGCAAAAAGAATGAGAGTGGACAGGAAGTCTCCTGGCAGGAAGTGTTGGAAAAAACACCCGGCTGCCCTTTGAGGAAAAAGGAGGCTCTAAATATGTCTGACCTCAGACTCTGTGTGGAGGCACTGCTGCTGGAGGGAACACTTGTTCCTTCCAAATGTCACATGTGCTCTGCAGCTGGGGCACACACGCACACACACACACACACACACACACACACACACACACACACACACACACACACACACACACACACACACACACACACACACACACACACAACACACACACACACACACACACACACACACGCGCGCTTGAAGTGTAAATTACCACCAGCGAGTTGAGCTAATTGCAATTAGCATTCAGGAAGGAAGTTAGGGGACTGCGACTCCTCTGCTGGGTCACACCTGTCTCACCTGCAAGCTGAGGAGTCGTCCACAGGTGACTGGCGGACCGGCTCCAGGGTGACTGGCGGGTTTGGACCCGAACGTTCTGACCTGTCATGGCTGATGTGTCACAATTAATGGTCCAGAAATAGGAAGAGGTAAGAGAGGCGAGTTCACAGGGGTCTTCTTAAAGTCTTCTTTGACAGTACTAGAGGTCAGTCAAACACAAGGAGGATATATGCCACCATAATATACCATCATATACTATCACATACCATCATATACCATCATATACCATCACATACCATCATATATTATCACAAGTAATACACCATTACATATCATCAAATACCATCATATACCATCACATACCTCGATATACCCTCATATACCATCACATACCATCACAAGTAGGTTATATACCATTATATACCATCATATACCATCATATACTATCACACGTATGTTATATACCATCACAAGTAGGTTATATACCATCATATACCATCATATACCATCACACGTATGTTATATCCATCACAAGTAGGTTATACACCACCATATACCATCACATACCATCATATACCACCATAAAGAATCATGAACCATCATATACCATCATATACTATCATACACCATCATATACCATCACAAGTAGGTTACATAACATCATATACCATCATATTCTATCATATACCATCACAAGTAGTTTACATAACATCATATACCATCATATATTATCATATACCATCATATTCTATCATATACCACCATATACCATCACAAGTAGGTTATATAGCATCATATACCATCACCAGTAGGTTATATAGCATCATATACCATCACAAGTACAAAACCCAAAAGCAGTGAAGTCGTCACGTTGTGTAAATGGTAAATAAAAACAGAATACAATGGTTTGCAAATCATTTTCAACTTGTATTTAATTGAATATACTTCAAAGACAATATATTTTTAATGTTCGAACTGGAAAAATGTGTTGTTTTTTTTGCAAATATTCGCTCATTTGGAATTTCATGCCAGCAATATGTTTTAAAAAAGCTGGCACAAGTGGCAAAAAAGACTGAGAAAGTTGAGGAATGCTCATCAAACACGGGGCGAGAGTCACCACTTTGTCAACAAATGCGTTAGCAAATTGTTTAAAAACAACATTTCTCAACTAGCTATTGCAAGGAATTTAGGAATTTCACCACATACGCTCCGTAATATCATCAAAGGGTTCAGAGAATCTGGAGAAATCACTGCATGTAAGCCATGATTTTACGGACCTTGGATCCCTCAGGCGGTACTGCATCAAAAAGCGACATCAGTGTGTAAAGGATATCACCACATGGGCTCAGGAACATTTCAGAAAACCACTGTCAGTAACTACAGTTGGTCGCTACATCTGTAAGTGCAAGTTAAAACTCTACTATGCAAAGCCAAAGCCATTTATTAACAACACCCAGAAACGTTTTTGCAATGTGTTGCTGCCATTAAATTCTAAATGAATGATTATTTGCAAAAAAAAAAAAAAAAAGTTTCTGGGGCTGTAAAATAAATACGTTTTTGAATGAAAAACAATTCTTATGTGTAACTATTCCTGATCGATTAAAGACTATTTAAAATTCATTTAAAAAATACAACGTTGTTTCAATATTCAAATGAAATGCGATTCTTATGTCTAACAATTCTTAAATATAAAAACAAACCAAAATCAAAAATCTGTCAAAAAAACAAACAAAATCTGTGTAAACTGGGTAAATTCCGTACTATAAAGCGCTACTTTTTTCCTACACTTTGAACCCTGCCGCGTGTAAAACTGTGCGGATAAATTATGAACTTTTCTTTGCAGACAGCCATAATGCAAATAATGAAAAACAAGTAAATACACTGAAAACGTGTGTTATAGTTTGTGTTATGCCGTGCTGAAATGTCCTTCCATTTAGTGCTTTGAACCGGAGGTAGAAGTCCCGTTCCGTCTTCTAGCTGTCACCACCTGCTGCCACCTTGTGGTTCGTATTCAGTTTTCTTCTGTTGGTGTAGTTGACCTTGTTGACCTTCACTTCATTTCTCCTTCCCCTTAGAGTCCCTGTTTCCCCATAGTGGGCGGAGTTGTGAGACGTGCAGAGCTGCTTCCCATTTACCCGGATGATATTTAAGCAGCACCTTGGCAAGCTGGATGGCACTTGGTGATTCCACTCCTTGGCTCTCCACTCCTGACGACTTCCATGTTTTGTATTTGTGTGCTGCTTGTTATCCTGGCCGCTCCCGGTGCCATCCAGCTTGGTGTCAGCAGTTGCACGTCTTGCAACTCCAACCCAAGTTTGTTCCAGTTTTATATAATAGTTTTTGTTTTTTCCACGGTGCCCATTTTGAGTTCTCCTTTTTGCACTGTCGCCTTTCGTTTCCTCCTGTGAGGAGCACCTTTTTGTGAGTATGCTACCCAAGTAAAGAACTGTTCGACTCACCTCTTGTCTGTCTGCATCCTTGAGTTCCTCTTAAACTGTGTTATACCAAGCTGTGACACTAGCCGTCCATAGTGTTCCTTCTCGTATGGATTCTTCATTCATCGCTCCAAGCAACATTTGTAAGTTTTACAATATAACTAAAATAATTCTTAGCTACTAAACCGTCCCATATGTGATGTCCGTAGGAGTGTTTTCATGCATATTTGTACGTGCTATCATTATGTAATGACACATTAGCTAATATGCTAACACATTTATGTCTGTGTTAGTATTATTAAATTAAAACAACATTATTATTGTATTGTTTCACTTTTAAAAATTCCTAATTAAATTCACCAAAACACCACCGTGGGGTTATTGATTGAATTTAGCATACTAGCATCTAATTGATACCTTTTTTTTTTTTTAGCTGTTTTTATGTTATACAGTCATGTACCTTGGTGTATAAAACCTGCTACCTGTTAGCCTGCTAACATTAGCAGGCTAACAGTGACAAATTGACTGTTGTAAAATGAGCTCAAAATGTTAGCATGCTTAAAACAATTTTTAGCTATTTTTACGCCATACACCTTAGAGTCATGTAACTCGGTGTACAAAACATGCTACCTGTTAGCCTGCTAGCATTAGTAGGCTAACAGTGACAAAGTGACTTTGGGGTAAAAGGTTGTAAAATGAGCTCAAAAAGTTAGTATGCTTCAAACAATTCTTACTTTCTAAACCGTCATGTGTTTGATAGTTATGTTTTCATGCATATTTGTACGTGCTATCGTAATGTAATCAAGCTATGGTCATTAGCATTAGCTTATATGTTAACATGTTTACAATTGTCTGTGTTAGTATTATTAACTTAAAACAGCATTTTTTTTTATTGTTTCACTTTCACAAATTCCTCTGAAAAATCACCAAAACGCCACTCTGGACTTATTGATTCAATTCAGCATGCTAACAAAAACATGCTAACTTTTTGAAAATATATTTTTTAGCTGTTTTTATCCTACACACCTTACAGTCATGTAACTTGGTGTATAAAACATGCTACCTTTTAGCCTGCTAACATTCGCAGGCTAACAGTGACAAAGTGACTCTGGGGTAAATGGTTGTAAAATTAGCTCAAAAAGTTAGCATGTTTCAAACAATTACTAAACCATCACCTGTTTGATAGTAATGTTTTCATGCATATTTGTCCATGGTATCGTAATGTAATCAACCTGGGGTCATTAGCACTAGCTAAAATGCTAACATGTTTACAAATGTGTGTGTTAGTATTATTAACATACAACGGCATTCTTTTTGTATTGTTTCACTTTCACAAATTCCTCAGTAAATTCACCAAAACATCATCGTTGAGTTATTGAGTCTTTTTAGCGGATTGGAGCGCTAGCTTGCGCAGCTCGCGTGTCCATGATGATTACTTTTTTTTTTTTGATCGTCTTTACTGCCTTGCTACATAAATCGTTTGGAGACAATTAAGGTATATAAATAAACATCCATCCATCCATTGTCTACCACTTGTCCCTTTCGGGATCGTGCGGAGTGCTGGAACCTATCTCAGCTACATTCGGGCGCAAAGCGGGGTACATCTTGGATAAGTCGCCACCTCATCGCAGGGCCAACACAGATAGATAGACAACATTCACACTCATCCTGACCAGTTTTCTATCAGCAGCAGGTGATAGCTTGCATTTTTCTTCCTGTTTGTGGCAGTGACAAAACTGTGCCCTGCACTTCATACTTACAAACAATTGTCCGTACCGTTGCTCTTGGGACCTTAAAATATACAGAATATTTTTATGTAAATAACTAATTTCACAGCGTTTATATCGGCGGATTATGGTCCGCGAAACACGGTCATTACCTATTTAATTAATTGATAATTGTTTATTTACCTTTCCCAGATTCCTGGGATTGGCACACGGGCACAGAGGCTGTTGCGCCGTGACGGCGTGTTGCTCGTCTCATAAATGCCGACTCCAGCCAAGGAAGACCATATGACACACATATACACACACACACAAACACACACACATACAGGTTATCATTTGGAATGGGGACCAAGTTTTTGATCATGACTTGTAGAAACCACCCTGTCAAAATGAGGTGAAATGGCCACACCCCAGTTAGCTCATACACGTCTTTAAATCCCTGGATTGATGAAGTAATGTGCTGATCATTCTTACTGGTGACCATGGGCAAAAATAGTTAATATGGTTCATGGGTACCAAATCTAAATCATTTTGCATAATTCACACAAATTTGTACGTGACTACTGAGGACCATTTAAAATAAAAAAGTTCAAATTAAATATGACATGATCCTCAGAATGCAATATTAGAAATGTCCTCTTATAGGAAGTTTCACCAGGTAGAAGTGATTAACTATACGCGGAAGTAGTGGAGGGGGCTGCTATTCAAATGTCTCACACTCAAACTAACCAGGAAACATCTTTTATGGGCCAAAACTTAAAAATCACTTGGTCATTGTCAAAATCAATCTGGCTATTATTTAAAAAGGTTTTCCTTTAGGGGACCTGTTTTTATGTCCCCATACCGTCAGAGGTCCCCTAAAGGTGTGTAAATAGAGCGATGTCCCCATTAAGAAAGCATTGCCAGAACATCACTCACTCACACACACACAGGTGCACCGGCGCATAGTAATTTAGAAGTTGTCTAACAATGGGATGCACAGGCAGGATGGTGCTTAATGAGGAAAAAACTGCGTGGCGTGGCAACAAGCATATTAAAAAAAAATGTGTTGCAATTCCAGCTGGATTCTTTGCTTAATGCCTCCAGTCTCGCAAGAAGCTTTAATTTCATGTGTTTTAATTTTCTTCCTCCGAAATTGTATTTGCGTCTGTTAAGTCGAAGGAGGTGAAGCCGGGAGGTTTATGATGTGAAAAAACAAGGTAACGCTCGGAATAAACAAGGAGGAGCAGCCCTACGTTAATCGGATATATTTCGGACCATAAGACGCACTTAAAATCTTTACATTTTCTCAAAAATGGACGGTGCGCCTTATAACCTAGTGCACCTTATGTATGAGTAATTTCGGTTGCGCTTACCGACTTCCAAGCTTTTTTATTTGGCCCTGTGATGAGGTGGCTACTTGTCCAGGGTGTACTCCCAATTGTAGCTGAGATAGGCACCAGCGCCCCTCGCAGCCCTTAAGGGAATAAGTGGTAAAAAATGGATGGATGGATGGATAGACTTGTTGTAATGATGAGTGTGACCAGTAGATGGCAGTCGCACATAAGGGATACTCATGGACTGCAGATTGACGCCTGTTCGATAAACGACACAAGCAAGTCACACCAAAACTTCATTGAGAATATAGAACATTACACAAGGCACCTCAGAAATCTGTTGAAATGTTTTAGTAGGACTTTGGTAAGCTATGAAGTCGCACCGCTTGAGGGTGTAGGAGCAAACCATAGTCAGACGTACTGTGCTTCAACATACGGTATTACTATGGTGTGTGCATAAGGACCCCAAAATGGAATCTTTTAGGAGACATATCTAGTGTTTTATTTGGCAATATTATGCAAAACCAACTTTTCTTACCTTCTGGTATCTGCCCGATGCGTGTTTGGGATCTGCATAAGTCCTGAAAATGTGCGTGCGTCCGCCATTGTAGTCAATGGACTCCTTCTTTTTCTCTATCTTCTTCTTGCCATTTCTAATACAAAGTAGCGTACACTTCTAACTTACATATCTGTCAGTGGGTTCGTTATGGACGTGCACAAAAACTAGCGGTACAACAAAATGACGGGGAGAAGACACTGTCAAAGTGGAAGCAGGTAAATAAAAACGGCGCATACCGAAGAGACTTGGAGATGGTCTGTAAAACTTCAAGTCTGGTTAGTCAATCAATGACCATCATAATTAAGCCTCAAACACATTTGAGGCAGTTCAGCTCGGCCGTGCCAGCAACTTGAGGGTTGCAGGTTCGATCCCCGCTTCCACCATCCTAGTCACTGCCGTTCTGTCCTTGGGCAAGACACTTTACCCACCTGCTCCCAGTGCCACCCACACCGTTTTAAATGTAACTCAGATATTGGGTTTCATTATGTAAAAGCGCTTTGAGTCACTAGAGAAAAGTGCTATATAAATATAATTCAGTTCTTTTTTTTTTTTTTTTTAAATGGCTCAAAACAATTTTGTACACTCTCAAGAAAAAAACCCCACACAGACTTGAATTGTATTCTTTTATTTCTGTGAAAACACTACAATGTGTTGTGCCCTAAAAAGAGAACACCTTGTTGGTATCAACTGATGATTGGTTAAAAAAAGACCAAATGCCTCATTTAAAAAAAAGAAAAAAAAGAAAAAGAAAAAAAAAGGACAGTCCTTTTGCAGTCAAATATTTTCTACAACACGTTATTAAGTTTGACTATTTTGTGTTTGTTTTATTCCATTGTGTTTCAAGACAACATTTCATAAACAACATGTAACGTAAATACTCCAATTCTCTTCAATCAGCAGGAAATGGGATTCATAGGGCCCCATTCATCGTGGTTTACCCGACACATGAAACGTGACATACCGGGGAAGTGCACTGTTCACTTTGGCTGCCAGATTGCAGCATAGAGTTGAGTATCTTAACACGAGACCACATTTAGCCATATGGAGTGGCGCTTTCTGTCATTTTCAGCAGCCTGCATTCCAAAAAGGGTGAACTCGTCCTCTCGCGCGAGATCCAACCAGGAACGGGGCCGTATGAATCCCTTCCCTCACGTGTTTTCTATCATTTCGTTAAAAAAAATAAAAAATACTCCTCTCCTTTGACGAAAATACATGTTTGTTATTGAAATTCAGAACGGTAGGCGGCCATCTTGGTAAGGGCATGCTGGCGAGGGCGTGTGAAGGTCACTTGTGGCGATCAATACGTGCTAATATTGATGATGGAATGTCCTAGGGCAGGGGTGTACAAACTGACCATTTTTCACTTTCAAAACCGTTTATAAAAAAAACAAAAAAACAAAAAAACAAAAAACATTTGTGTTGTGAGTGTCGACATTTTGACTTTTTCTCGTCGCACATTTCCTAGTTTTTTTTTTTTTAACAAATATGCTGTTCAAAAAAATGAGCTCCGGGGGCCACAAGTTGGACACCACCGTCCTGCCAAACTACAATAAAAATAAGCAAAATGACACAAAACAGCAGTCGAGTAGTTTCCCCAGACAAAATCCTCCAAAATAAGAATAAAGTGCAGCTAAAAAGTAGATTGTTGAGATACAGCAGAAGTAAGACAGCGTTCGGGGTGACAAGTCCACTTTCACTTTCACTTTGGTCCATAGTTCACCCCCTCCCCCGCAAAACACTGAAATAAATGTACGATTTTTACCTTTTGGATGTAATATTAACCAAAAAGTGTAACAACTGGAAGTCAAGTGTCAGGGCCACAAGGAAAAAGGTTACATTTTTTAAATGTAATTACATTTTAAAACTGAAATAGGATCCACCACCCCCTGCAACCCCAAAAGGGACAAGCGGTAGAAAATGGATGCATGAATTAAAATTTTGTATATTAAAATTTTAAATATGTAATAGTAACTTTAATAATTAAAATGTTTTGAAAATCCCACTAAAATGTCCTTCCACTCATTAAAAAACAGTCCCAATCTTTTCACATTTTAACTTTTGTCCCTCACAAAATTAAGATATTGAATAATAAATAAAAATTTAATTTTATTTAAATTTAATAAATTAAAATATTTAATAGTAAATTTAATAATCCATAAATTAAATCAATTTGTTCTCGTAAAATCACATAACTTCCCCCCCATAAAAAAAAAAAAACAGTCGCAATCTTTTCACATTGTACCTTTAGTCCCTCACAAAATTTTAATATTTAATAATATATTTGAATTGGAATTTAATTTAAATGTAATACATTTAAAATATTTAATAGTAAATTTAATGATTAAAATATTTGTCGATTCCACTATTTGTTCTCGTAAAATCACATTTATTCCCCCTCACAAAAAAAACAATCACAATTTTTTTCACATTCCACCTTTTTTGTCCCTCACAAAATTTAAATATTTAGTAATGTGTTTGAATTTGAATTTAATTACATTTTAAATTAAAATGTAATATATATAATAGCAAATGTAATTTGTTCACCGTTTTTCCCTCACAAAATTAATAATATATTTAAATGGAATTTAATCTTAATTTAATTTTAAATTTAAAGTATTTATTAGTTAATTTAATAATTAAAATATTTGTAAAAAAATCCACTAAAATTTGTTCCCGTAAAGTCACTTTTCTTCCCCTCATGAAACTTTCTCCAGTCGCAATCTTTTCACTTTGGTTTCCAAACATTATTTGTCCCTCACAAAACTGACTTTTCATCATGATATTCGGACTATTGTTGTAAAATGCGTACATTTTTCCCCCCATTAAATTTAATCTTTCTGAACTTATTGTTGTTCCACTTTTTTTTTTTTGCACAACTAGAACTTTATTCAAGTCAATTCCATTCATTAAAGTTGTTTTGTACACTTCACTGGTGTAAAATGTTGATCTTTTTGTCCTAAAATCCCATATTTCTTCTTGTAAAATGTATTTTTTCCAGTGTGACCCCAACATTGACTCCAATTTGATAATAATTGTGGTGAAGAAGGTGAAATATAAATATCTAAGAAGCGAGTATTAGCAGGACAAGTGCGCTATCTGGTGTAGGAAGGAGGCAGTGCAGTCTACAGTGCCGTGCTAACAAACAACATTTATAGTCAGTGATAAAAGGAGATCTATAAAAAACCGGGTGCACTGGAACTCCTTAATCTTCTCTCAAAAGTCTGGAAGAGATCTTTGAAACATGAAAAACCTTCCGTCACATTTCCCAGGCCACGCCCAGTGTCAAGGACGTCAGAGTCGGACGCTCACAAAGCAAAAAATGTGACGACAGTGTGAGAAAGATTCTAGTCGGGGACGCGTCTATGTCTAGGACGCGCACCCCCCGGTGGGACTCGGGGGTCTACGTGGAGAGAGAGAGCAGACCCCCCCCCCCCCTCGCGCCTCCCAGCCGCGAGCAACAAAAGAGAGTTCGCCGGGCGGCCGACTCCTCAGAGCTGGGAGTCGGCGCCCAGGCTGTTGAGCTCCTCGGGCGAATGCTTCTCGCCGCCCCCCACGGCGCTCTGGCGGAAACCGGAGGCGATCTCGTCGAAAGTCCGGCCCTTGGTCTCCGGGACCTTGAAGTAGGTGAAGAAGAAGAAGAAGAGCAGCAGGGCGATGAAGATGACGAAGACGTATGCGCCGCACGCCGCCTGCGGGAGGAAGAGAAGAGGGATTACTCTTATTTGCATAATCAGCATCTGATCTGCATGGACGCTGGAAGTTAGCACAGAAATAATAAGGAGAGCAAAAATAAATTAGTCTTCTTATTCTCTGGCAGAGCAGGTTGAGGCTGAAATGGCGTTTGGAACTTTGCAGGCACTTTTGAGGAACCAAGAGGAACCATTTTCATCAGCCGAAAGTTGAACCTTGAACAAAAACGTGGAAAATGAAGAGCACACGTCCTGAAATGGCGACTTGTCCAGGGCAGTGTTGTTCAACCACTGTGCCGCGTGAGATATTTTAATATATATATGTATTTGTTTTTTAGTGTTTAGTGTCTTACTGTATATGGGAAAAAAACAGTACTGAAGTTGATTTTACGGTAAAAATAATTTAGAATTTACCGTAACATCTATTGTCAATTTTACAGTCGAAAATTTGATTGATCATTTCTTTTGAAATCATAAGTAAAACAGATATTTAAATATGGTATTTAACAAAAAACATTTTTGGGAATACATGATAATAGAACACTGAGTTTGATAATGTTGAATTTTTAAAAGATATGCAAATGCATGCAATAAACGATTTTGAATGTCAAAAGGGAAAGAAGAAATATATTTAGTAAGAAAAGATAAAGCATTTTCTTAATGCATATTATTTCCAGGCTTTCACGGGCCACATGAAATACAAACCCCGTTTCCATATGAGTTGGGAAATTATGTTAGATGTAAATATAAACGGAATACAATGATTTGCAAATCCTTTTCAACCCATATCAACCCTGTCTTGGTTTAACTCTTATCTTATTGACAGGATGGACATTCAGAAGGCCTTTGACACTGTTAACCGCACTATACTGTTGGATAAGCTCAGAGCAATCGGATTCGATGGAACCTCATCGAGCTGGATGCAATCTTACTTGGAGGGGAGGAAACAGGTGGTAGAGGTGAACGGCACCGTGTCCCCTCCCCTCTCAGTAAGCTGTGGAGTCCCCCAAGGCAGTGTACTAGGACCTTTACTGTTTCTAATATACGTAAATGACATGCCATCAGCATGCCACTGTGAATTGTTCCTGTTTGCGGATGACTCGGCCCTGCAAGGACAAGTCACATGTGGAACAAATCATCAGTGCTGAACTCCTTAATATTTGCACCTGGCTCGCTGACAACAAGCTATCCATACACTTAGGTAAAACGGAATCCATCCTATTTGGGTCCCTCATCAACCTTAAGAAAATCAGTGACTTCACTATTAAAGTGGGCGACATTGTTATCACCGGGAAAGATGAGATCACATACCTAGGCTTCATTCTAGAGGCCAATCTTTCTTGTGATAAAATGGGAACCAAGGTAATCAAAAAGGTCAACCAAAGAACGAGATTCCTCTACAGAATCTCCTCTCTGGTCAACAAAAGCACCTTGAAGATTCTAGCGGGAACTCTCATTCAACCCTTTTTCGACTACGCTTGCACCTCCTGGTACCCCAGCACCTCCAAAACCCTCAAATCTAGACTCCAAACATCCCAGAATAAGCTAGTCCGGTTACTTTTAGACCTACACCCCAGATCACACCTCACTCCAACCCACTTCTCCAAAGTGGGCTGGCTCAGGGTGGAGGAAAGAGTAAAACAACTTGCACTGAGCCTAGTCTATAAAATCCGCTACACCTCCCTGATACCGAAGTACATGTCAAATTACTTCCTTAATGACCGCCATAACCACAACACCAGGGGGAGCTCCACAAACCACATTAAACCCAGATTCCGATCTAACAAAGGTCTTAACTCATTCTTGTTCTATGCCACATCAATGTGGAATGCACTCCCAACAGGTGTAAAAGTAAGTGCATCTCTATCCTCCTTCAAAACCGCTCTAAAACAACACCTCCAGGCAACTTCAATCCTTTACTAATACCCTCCTTCATTCACACCCCATCTACCCGGATTATAAATAACCTAATGTAAATAATCAAATGTATTTCTAATGTATATACTTGCTCTTATGCTATCTGAACTCACTATGTTCTCTGCTGGCTGTACATATCCTACTAAGTAAGACCTATACTGTTTCAATGTCCATTTCTCTGTTGATGCAATTGTTGATGACTGAAGTACTGATATCAGCCAAAGCTCCTCTTCCCACCCCCCGGATTGTAAATAATGTAAATAATTAATTGTATATACTATGATGATTAACCTGTGTGATGACTGTATTATGCTGATAGTATACATTTGTGCCATGAATTGATTAACGTGGACCCCGACTTAAACAAGTTGAAAAACTTATTCGGGTGTTACCATTTAGTGGTCAATTGTACGGAATATGTACTGAACTGTGCAATCTACTAATAAAAGTATCAATCAATCAATCAATCAAAGTCTCCCATAACAATGTGACCTTGGACTATGTTAAGGTAAGGTGTGGAGTTCCCCAGGGTTCGGTCCTTGGCCCTGCACTCTTCTGCATCTACATGCTGCCGCTAGGTGACATCATACGCAAATACGGTGTTAGCTTTCACTGTTATGCTGATGACACCCAAATCTACATGCCCCTAAAGCTGACCAACACGCCGGATTGTAGTCAGCTGGAGGCGTGTCTTAATGAAATTAAACAATGGATGTCTGCTAACTTTTTGCAACTCAACGCCAGAAAAATGGAAATGCTGATTATCGGTTCTACTAGACACCGACCTCTATTTAATAATACAACTTTAACATTTGACAACCAAACAATTAAACAAGGCGACTTGGTAAAGAATCTGGGTATTATCTTCGACCCAACTCTCTCCTTTGAGTCACACATCAAGAGTGTTTCTAAAACGGCCTTCTTTCATCTCCGTAATATCGCTAAAATTGGCTCAATTTTGTCCACTAACGATGCTGATATCATTATCCATGCGTTTGTTACGGCTCGCCTCGATTACTGTAACTTATTATTTTCGGGTCTCCCCATGTCTAGCATTAAAAGATTATAGTTGGTACAAAATGCGGCTGCTAGACTTTTGACAAGAACAATAAAGTTTGGTCATATTACGCCTATGAAGGCTCATCTGCACTGGCTTCCTGTGCACTTAAGATGTGACTTTAAGGTTTTACTACTTACGTATAAAATACTACACGGTCTAGCTCCAGCCTATCTTGCCAATTGTATTGTACCATATGTGCCGGCAAGAAATCTCCGGCTTATTAGACATTCCCGGACCCCCAAAAAAGTCTGCGGGCTATAGAGTGTTTTCCGTTCGGGCTCCAGTACTCTGGAATGCCCTCCCGGTAACAGTTCGAGATGCCACCTCAGTAGAAGCATTTAAGTCTCACCTTAAAACTCATTTGTATACTCTAGCCTTTAAATAGACTCCCTTTTTAGACCAGTTGATCTGCCGTTCCTTTTCTTTTTCTCCTCTGTCCCACTCTCCCTTGTGGAAGGGGTCCGGTCCGGTGGCCATGGATGAAGTACAGGCTGTCCAGAGTCGGGACCCAGGATGGACCGCTTGTCCAGAGTCGGGACCCAGGATGGACGACTCGCCTGTGTATCGGCTGGGGACATCTCTGCGCTGCTGATCCGCCTCCGCTTAGGATGGTTTCCTGTTGGCTCCACGATGGACGGGACTCTCGCTACTGTGTTGGATCCACTTGGGACTGGACTCTCACGGTTGTGTTGAATCCACTATGGATTGAACTTTTACAGTATTATGTTAGACCCGCTTGACATCCATTGCTTTCGGTCCCCTAGAGGGGGGAGGGTTGCCCACATATGCGGTTTCTCATAGTCATCATTGTCACGGACGTCCCACTGGGTGTGAGTTTTCCTTGACCTTATGTGGGCCTACCGAGGATGTCGTTTTGGTTCGTGTTGTGGTTTGTGCAGCCATTTGAGACACTAATGATTTAGGGCTATAGAACTAATTGTTGATTGATATTCAATTGAATGCACTACAAAGACAAGATATTTGATGTTCGAACTCATAAACTTAATTTTTTTTGCAGATAATAATTCACTTAAAATTTCATGGCTGCAACACGTGCCAAAGTGGTTGGGAAAGGGCATGTTCACCACTGTGTTACATCACCTTTTCTTTTAACAACACTCAATAAACGTTTGGGAACTGAGGAAACTAATTGTTGAAACTTTGAAAGTGGAATTCTTTCCCATTCTTTTTCTATGTAGAGCTTCAGTCGTTCAACAGTCCGGGGTCTCCGCTGTCCTATTTTACGCTTCATAATGCGCCACACATTTTCGATGGGAGACAGGTCTGGACTGCAGGCGGGCCAGGAAAATACCCGCACTCTTTTTTAATGAAGCCGCACTGTTGTAACACGCGCTGAATGTGGCTTGGCATTGTCTTGCTGAAATAAGCAGGGGCGTCCATGATAACGTTGCTTGGATGACAACATATGTTGCTACAAAACCTGTATGGATCATTCAGCAATAATGGTGCCTTCACAGATGTGTAAGTTACCCATGCCCTGGGCACTAATACAGATGCTGGCTTTTGAACTTTGGGCCTATAACAATCCGAATAGTTATTTTCCTTTTTGTTCCGGAGAACACCACATCCACAGTTTTCAAATATAATTTGAAATGTGGACTCGTCAGACCACAGAACACTTTTCCTCTTTGCATCAGTCTATCTTAGATGAGCTCGGGTCCAGCAAAGCCAGCGGCGTTCTTTGGTGTTGTTGATAAATGCAGGGGTCTCCATGAAAAAGACGGCGCTGAGATGGCAGCATATGTTGTTCCAAAACCTGTATGTACCTTTCAGAATTAATGGTGCCTTCACAGATGTGTAAGTTCCCCATTCCTTGGGCATTAATGCACCCCCATACGATCACAGATGCTGGCTTTTGAACTTTGCGTCGACAACAGTCTGGATGGTTCGCTTCCCCTTTGGTCCGGATGACACAATGTCGAATATTTCCAAAAACAATCTGAAATGTGGACTTGTCAGACCACAGAACACTTCGCATCAGTCCATCTTACATGATCTCGGGCCCAGAGAAGCCGGCGGCGTTTCTGGATGTTGTTGATAAGTGGCTTTCGCTTTGCATAGTAGAGCTTTAACTTGCACTTACAGATGTAGCGACAAACTGTATTTAGTGACAGTAGTTTTCTGAAGTGTTCCTGAGCCCATGTGGTGATATCCTTTAGAGATTGATGTTGGTATTTGATACAGTGCCGTCTGAGGGATCGAAGGTCACAGTCATTCAATGTTGGTTTCCGGCCATGCCGCTTACGCGGAATGATTTCTCCAGATTCTCTGAACCTTTTGATGATATCATGCAGTGGTTCTCAAATAGGGGTACGCGTACCCCTGAGGGTACTTGAAGGTATGCCAAGGGGAACGTGAGATTTTTTTTTTTTTAATATTCTAAAATTAGCCAAAATTCAAAAATCCTTTATAAATATATTTATTGAATAATACTTAAAAAAAATATCAATGTAAGTTCATAAACTGTGAAAAAAAATACAACAATGTTGACAGCTAGATTTTTTGTGGACATGTTCCATAAATATGGATGTTAAAGATCTCTTTTTTTGGGAAGAAATGTTTAGAATTAAGTTCATGAATCCAGATAGATCTCTATTACAATCCCCAAAGAGGGCACTTTAAAATGATGATTACTTCTATGTATAGAAATCTTTATTTATAATTGAATCACTTGTAAATAAATATTTCTACACATCGAAGTAATCATTAACTTATGCCCGATTGTAGCTGAGATAGGCACCAGCGCCCCCCGGGACACCGAAGTGAATAAGCGGTAGAAAATCGATAGAATGGATGAATCATTTGTTTATTTTTCATCAAGTTTTTAGTTATTTTTATATCTTTTTTTCCAAATAGTTCGAGAAAGACCACAACAAATGAGCAATATTTTTTACTTTTATACAATTTAATAAATCAGAAAATGATGACGTAGTGCTGTATTTTACTTCTTTATCTCTTTATCTCTATTTCAACCAAAATGCTTTGTTCTGATTAGGGGGTACTTGAATTAAAAAAATGTTCACAGGGTACATCACTAAAAAAAGATTGAGAACCACTGATATTATGGACCGTAGATGTTGAAATCCCAAAACTTCTTGCAATTGCACTTTGAGAAACTTTGTTCTTAAACTGTTTGACCATTTGCTCACGCAGTTGTGGACAAAAGGGGGGTACTTTGCTCCATCCTTTCTTGTGAAGGACTGAGCATTTTTTGGGAAGCCGTTTTTATACCCAAACAGCACCTGTGGGATGTTCCAAATAAGTGTTTGATGAGCATTCCTCAACTTTATCAGTATTTATTGCCACCTTTCCCAACTTCTTTGTCATGTGTTGCTGGCATCAAATTCTATAGTTAATGATCATTTGCAAAAATAAATTGTTTATCAGTTTGAACATCAAATATGTTGTCTTTGTAACATATACAACTGAATATGGGTTGAAAATCACTGTATTCCATTTATATTTACATCTAACACAATTTCCCAACTCATATGGAAACGGTGTTTGTAATACAGAGGGCCAAATGGGGCCTCGGGGCCTTTAGTTGGACACCTGTGATGTAGATGATCTACAGTATATCTGCTGGACACATTTACATTACTGTTGCCTATTTGTATTTGACTTTATGAAATATTGAAAGTGTTCAAACTAAGAAGAATTTTGATAAAGGTCTTGAACTTGATTGATAATGAATATTCTTGATCTCATTATGTTGACTTGTGTTGTATTGATAAATCATGGAGGGTGTAGACAATGAGAACAGGAAGTGGACAAATGTGTTCTTCCTACTCCTTTTCATAAAGAGAGATGAGAAGATATAAACGTGTGGTCCTCCCTCTCCTCACCTCCAGGTACTGGAAGCCCATTCCCACGATGAAGTTGGCGGTCCAGTTGGAGAAGCCGGCCACGGCGAAGGCGGACGGACGCGGCCCCTGCGAGAACAACTCTGCCACGATGAACCATGGGATGGGACCCGGGCCGATCTCAAAGAAGGCCACGAAGGCGAATATGGCCACGATGCTCAGATAGGACATCCACTTGAGTTGGTCCTGCAGAAGAAGAAGAAGGGGAGGATCTTAGTCGCCCACTACAGGAGTCAGGTGGACCTTGGTCCGGTGAGGACTTACCAGCAGAGCCAAGGCGATGGTCATCAGGAGGGCAGAGCCCGCCATCCCCAGCAGGCCCAGCAGGTGGAGGGACCTGCGGCCTGCACGCTCCACCACGAACAGCTGCAGGAATCAAACCATTCTGTTAAAGCAGGGGTCTCAAACACACGGGCCAATTGCGGCCGGCGAGACGTTTTTTTGCAGCCCGCACCTTAATGTGAAAATTTAATGTTGGTGCGGCCCGCGAGTTTTATATTAATGGCGCTTGACAGCCTTGTACTTTTATATCCTTGATTGTTTCGGGAGACTCCCAATTTTCAGTGCCCCTCCAGGGGTGAACATTCTCCCGAATTTCACCCAAACAACAATATTAAGGGGGCACTGTTGCGGCACTGCCTTTAGCGTCCTCTACAACCTGTACAAATAGCGTGACAGTTCAGTCGCATGATGTATTTGGCTTCTGTAGACGCAGTAAGCGACTGCAAGTCCTAGTTGATCAACAGCCACACAGGTCACACTAAGGGTGGCCATATAAACAACTTTAACACTGCTACAAATATGTGCCACACTGTGAACCCACACCAAACAGGAATGACAAACACATTTTGGGAGAACATCCGCACCATAACACAACATAAACACAACAGAACAAATACCCAGAATCCCATGCAGCCCTAACTCTTCCGGGACGCTACAATATACACCCCCGTCCCCTCCAGCCCCGCCCCCTATTGCAGCCCGGAAGAGTTAGGGCTGCATTGGATTCTAGGTATTTGTTCTGTTGTGTTTATTTTGTGTTCTCCCAAAATGTGTTTGTCAATCTTGTTTGGTGTGCGTTCACAGTGTGGCGCATATTTGTAACAGTGTTAAAGTTGTTTATACGGCCACTCTCAGTGTGACCTGTATGGCTGTTGACCAAGTATGTCTTGCAGTCACTTCCGTGGGTCTGCCGAAGCCTCATACAATACGTGATTGGGTCGGCACACTGTATGATGGAAAAGCGGACAAGACGGCAGTTTGTGGAGGACGTTAAAGGCAGTACCATCCCGGCACGCCCTTAATATTAACGTTCCAGGTGAAAACCGGGAGAATGATTGCCCCGGGAGATTGTCGGGAGGGGCACAGATATTTGGGTGTTTACCGGAAAGATCGCGAGAGTTGACAAGTATATTGCTAGGGCGGGAAAGCCATTCAAAGAAGTGAATTCATTAAAAAGTGCATGTTAGATCTTTTTAATACATCTGTTCTTGCGGCCCAGCCTCACCCAGTTTCTGCATCCAGTGGCCCCCAAGTAAATTGAGTTTGAGACCCCTGTTTTGAAGATACTTTTTACGTGTAGGGAGTCATCATCTGTTGTCATTTTTCACCACTTGCATAAACAGCAAAATAAATCATGAATGCTCAAATGATAGGTAATTTATTTGCACTATTATTTAATTAACAATGAATTAACAATTAACATTTGTGAGTTTTACAGTACAACTAAAACCATTGTTACTGACTGAGGCTTCCCATGTGTGATGTCTGTAGGAAAGTTTTCATGTATATTTGCACGTGCTATAGTAATGTAATTAAGCTAGCGTCGTTAGCATGAGCTCAAATGCTAACACATTTACGAGTGTATGTGTTTGTATAATTAACGTACGATAGCATTCTTTTTGTGTTGTTTCACTTTCACTTTGCATAAGTTCACCAAAACGTCACCGTGGATTTTTTGAGTCTGTTTAGCCGATTGGAGAGCTGGAGGACAGCGTGGCGCAGTTGGAAGAGTGGCCGTACCAGCAGCCTGAGGGTTCCTGGTTCGATCCCCACCTTCTACCAACCTTGTCACGTGCGTTGTGTCCTTGAGCAAAACACTTCACCCTTGCTCCTGATGGGTGGTGGTTAGGGCCTTGCATGGCAGCTCCCGCCGTCAGTGTGTGAATGTGTGTGTGAATGGGTGAATGTGGAAATAGTGTCAAAGTGCTTTGAGTGCCTTGAAGGTAGAAAAGCGCTATATAAGTATAACCCATTTACCATTTCGCTTGCACAGATAGTGACTTAAGGCGGTATAGCTCAGTTGGAAGAGTGACTGTGCCAGCAACTTGAGGGTTCCCCACTTTCACCATCCTAGTCACTGCTGTTGTGTCCTTTGGCAAACACTTTACCCACCTGCTCCCAGTGCCACCCACACCGGTTTAAATGTAAATGAGATATTGGTTTCACTATGTAAAGCGCTTTATAAATATAATTCACTTTACTTGTTTCCAAAGTTGGGACCCGGGGTGGACCGCCTGTCTGTACATCGGTTGGGGACATCTCTGCACTGCGGACCTGTCTCTGCTCAGGATGGTCTCCTGCTGGCCCCACTATGGACTGGACTCTCACTATTATGTTAGATCAATTATGGACTGGACTCTCACACTATTATGTTAGATCCACTATGGACTGGACTCTCACTATAATGTTAGATCCACTATGGACTGGACTCTCACAATATAATGCTAGATCCACTCGACGTCCATTGCACCGGTCGTCCAGGGGGGGGGTCCCCGCATCTGCGGTCCCTTCCAAGGTTTCTCATTGTCCCATTGGGTTGAGTTTTTCCTTGCCCTGATGTGGGATCTGAGCCGAGGAAGTCGCTGTGGTTTGTGCAGCCCTTTGAGACACTCGTGGTTTAGGGCTAAGGGCTGTACAGTATAAGTAAATTTTGATTAATTAATTACTTCACTTCTGTTTTTTGATCAGCCGTTTTACTGCCCTGTTACATACACCGTTTGGCAACAATTAAGGTATGCAAATAAATATTTCTGTGTAAATAACTAATTTCACAACATGTATATCTGTGGTTTATAGTCCGGTGCGAGTAATAAATGGATTTTTCTTTAACATTCCGTTGGTGTGGCTTATATTCCGGTGCCTTTTATGTCATAGTGTGCGTTTTTCGTTCTCCTTGAAACAAAGATGATACCCACCGACACCACAGTGAAAGCCGTGTTGACAACACCAGCGCCGATGGTGGCGTAGACCGGCTGCGCAACTCCAGCCTTCTCAAAGATGCTGGTGGAGTAGTAGAAGACCTGCCGGAGCACGTGGTGCAAGGGAGGTCATGTGCACGTGATCCTCGGCATCGTCACGGGTGAAACATGTGTACTCACGGCGTTGATGCCCGACAGCTGCTGGGAGAGCTGCAGCACGACGGCGACGAGGAGTGGTTGGCGGTACATGGGTGAGCGGAAAAGTTCCGGTATGGTGACCTTCTTCTCCCTCATCATCTGCCGGCTCTCCTCCTTCATTTCCTGCATGTCGGCACTCACGTCGTTGGTGCCCCTCAGCTTCTTCAGCACTGCCAAGGAGTTTGCATCAAACAGATCTGACAGACGAGCGGGGTTTTTGTGCACACCACCTACCGCTCTTGGCTTTGTTCTCTTCGTTCTTGTTAATGAGCAGGAAGCGCGGGCTCTCCGAGCAGAACGGCAGCAGGACGCACTGAATCACCGAGGGGACGAAGATCAAGCCCAGGAGGAGCGGCCACAGGTCAGTGTTGCCCAGGATGACGTCCATTCCAAACACCTGCGAGCCGCCAGCAACGAGAGAATCAACCCTGGATTTGTCACAGCAAGGAAGTGGCGAGGTGCAATACCTGCGCGACGAGGATGCCCACGACAATGCCCAGCTGGTGGAGGGTTCCCAGAGCCCCTCGCAGGGCTGTGGGCGACACTTCGCCCACGTACATGGGCACGAAGCCGGTGGAGAGGCCGGAGTAGAAGCCCACCACGAAGCGGCCGATGATGAGCATTTCGAATGAGGACGCCATCTTGGAGAAGCCCATCAGAGCGGAGGAGAGGAGGGCCAGGACGTTGGCCATGAGCATGGCGTTCCTCCTGGGCGTCAGAGGAAGAAGAGGTAGAAAATCAATTAGAGGAATTATTATTTTTTCAGAATTTTAAGATGTGTACTAGAAAAAACAAAAGCTATAATAATGATGAGAAATTAACTTGGTGTCTCAAATCAAATATTTGGGAGCTAATGTTGATGAAAAATAAACATACAGCAAAATGATGACATCCCAAATTATTTTCAGTCAAGTTGTTTGTTTATGTTGGCCTTATGCTGTATTTTAATAAATCCACATATAATGTATTCCTGTATGTTAACATTATACTGTAGTTTAATACATCAGCTCTGCTCTTTTAATGTCTTTAATGTCATTTGTATTCTTTGATGTTTGATTTTTCCCTTTTACACACATGAATGTTGTCTGTATGTGTGTTGGCCCTGTGATGAGGTGGCGACTTATCCAGGGTGTACCCCGCCTTCCACCCGATTGTAGCTGAGATAGGCTCCAGCGCTCCCCGCGACCCTGAAGGGAATAAGCGGTAGAAAATGGATGGGATGGACACATGCTATGGCTATGAGTTTTTTTTTTCTTCCTTGGTCTCAGTCTGGACCCCCTCTCCAGGGACCCAGGCTTGGACTGATTTTTTTTTTTCTCACCCCCCAGCATTTACCTGCTTCTCACCTTTTTTGTAAGGGGTGTCGGAAGTTGGCTGTAATGTTTGTCTGCTCGAGAATGGGATTGTGCTGAAAATGTTAATTTCCCCCCGGGGATTATTAAAGTATTTCTGATTCTGATTGGCCGCCATGAGGTGGCGACTTGTCCAGGGTGTACCCCACCATTCGCCCGATTGTAGCTGAATAGGCACCAGCGCCCCCCGAAACCCCAAAGGGAATAAGCGGCAGAAAACGGATGGATAGATGATTCTGATTGGGCCCATTGTTGGGCTGCCAGTGCCCCCTAGAGGGTCACCCAAAAAATATTTGTTTCTCAGCTGTGGTCCGTGTGTCCGTAGTTGTAATACCGTTTTTAGCCACAAGTGGCAGTAATGAAATGACCTAACAAACAGAAGAAGTCTGGAGCTTAAGTCAAAGAGACGTTTCTTAAAGAGCAAAAATTATGACTATGTGGTCACTTTCACTTAATTTTTTTTTGATAGTTTAGTTAAACTTTTAATTTATTTTCACAAAACATGATGAGTATGCACTTTTAATTTTTGGTACTTATTTTTCTAATCAGCCTAACCTGCGCCTACAAAAGTTATTATTGATTACAATTAAAATTAACAGAACAATTTCTAAATCAGTGTTAATATTTGTGTGCGCCCGGGGCCCCTCTGATGGAAAAGTTGGGCCCTGATGTCAAAAAGGTATTATTATAATTATTATTAGGTGACATGTATTGGACTTTTTGGTGGAAAGTGTCCTCACAAGACCTAAACATATTTTTGCTTTACAATGTATATTGTTTCTTCTTCCTCTCTCTCTGTGTGTGCAAATAACATTTCTGATTCTGATTCTGATAGGGCCCATTATTGAGCTGCCAGTGCACCCAAGAGGGCCACCAAAAAAACATGTGTTTCTCAGCTGTGGTCCATGTGTCCGTAGTTGTAATACCCTTTTTAGCCACTTGTGGCAGTAAGGAAATTACCAAACAAATAGAAGAAGTCTGGAGCTTAAGTCAATGAGACGTTTCTTAAACAGCAAAAATTATGAAAATGGTCATTTTCACTTAACTTTTTTTGACAGTTTAGTTAAACCTTTAATTTTTTTTCGCAAAACATAATATGTATGCACTTATAATTTTTGGTACTTATTTTTCTAATCAGCCTAACCTAATCCTAAAAATAGTTATTATTGATTACGATTAAATTTAACAGAACGATTTCTAAATCAGTGTTAATATTTGTGTGCGCCCGGGGCCCCTCTGATGGAAAAGTTGGGCCCTGATGTCAAAAAGGTATTATTATAATTATTATTAGGAGACATGTATTGCATGTGACTTGTCTATATTGTTTTTTTTATAATTGTTTTTTTGCTTGCTGTGTAAATTGTGACCTTTTGGTGGAGGATGTCCTCACAAGACCTAAACATATTTTTGCTTTACAATATATATTGTTTTTTCTTTCTCTTTCTCAGTGTGTGCAAATAAAATTTCTGATTTAGATTCCGCTAGGGCAGGGGTAGGGAACCTATGGCTCTAGAGCCAGATGTGGCTCTTTTGATGACTGCATCTGGCTCTCAGATAAATCTTAGCTGACATTGCTTAACACGATAATTATGAATAATTCCTCTGGAATTCACAGTGCTAAAAATAACGTCCAACCGTTTCCTACCGCACCTGTTCAAGAAGTTGCATTAATGGTAAGAAGTATTTTATGTCACGATGGGGGGGGATCGCAGTTTGCTGCGGGGTACTTCCCCCAGGAAGGCAAACAGACTACTCGGGACATGGCATTTAGGTAAAAACATGACTTAATTTAAACTAAAAAAAAGATACAAACAAAAATCTCTCACAGCGGAGGCACAACTTGGGCTAAGGAAGAAAGCTAACGCATAAACAGACTATGAACATTAATGAAACAAAACTTACTTGGCATGGCATGAAGCACGAAACTATGGCAAGGCATGAAACAAGTCAGCACAGAGCAAGAAAATATCACATTGACGCCAGGGCGACTGACTGGCAAAGACAAGCTTAAATACTGCCTCTGATTAGTGCTCGGGAAGCAGGTGAGCGGGCATTTTGTCCACCAGAGACAGGTGGACAAAATGAGTAACCAAGGAAACCAGACAAGGGAGTGGAAGAAAACAGGAACTTAAAGAGTCCAAAAGACAAACAGCACATGGCCAAACAAAAACATGATCAACAGACATTACATTTTATTTATTATTGGTTAGCTTCAGAATAACAATGTTATGAAAAAGAATAAGATACTTTTTATACTCTAAAAATGTTGGTCTTACTTAAAAATGCACGCATTTAGTTGTATTGAGTGCTAAAAAATATGATATGGCTCTCACGGAAATACATTTTGAAATATTTGGCTTTCATGGCTCTCTCAGCCAAAAAGGTTCCCGACCCCTGTGATTGGGCATTGTTGGGTGCCAGTGCTCCCTAGAGGGCCACCAAAAAATATTTGTTTCTTAGCTGTGGTCTGTGTGTCTGTAGTTGTAATACCCTGTTTAGCCACCCGTGGCAGTAATGAAATTATCAAACAAATAGGAGAAGTCTGAAGCTGAGGTCAAAGAGACGTTTCTTAAGCGCAAAAATTATGACTCAGTGGTCATTTTCACTTAAATTTTTTTGACAGTTTTGTTAAACCCTTAATTTATTTTAGCAAAACATAATATGAGGTGGCGACTTGTCCAGGGTGTACCCTGCCTTCCGCCCGAAAGCAGCTGAGATAAGCTCCAGCATCCCCCGCAACCCCAAAAGGGACAAGCGGTAGGAAATGGATGGATGGATAATGTGTGTGTACTTTTAATTTTTGTTACTTATTTTTCTAATCAGCCTAACCTGAACCTAAAAATAGTTATCATTATTGATTACGATTAAAATTAACAGTAGTTTTTCTAAATCAGTGTTAATATTTATGTGCGCCCGGGCCCTTCTGTGATGGAAAAGTTCGGCCCTGAGGTCAAAAAGGTATTATTATTATTATTATTATTAGGTGACATGTATTGCATGTGACTTGTCTATTTTTTTATTATTGTTTTTTTGCTTGCTGTGTAAATTGTGACGTTTTGGTGGCAGGTGTCCCCATAAGACCTAAACATATTTTTGCTTTACATTGTATATTGTTTTTTCTTCCTCTCTCTCAGTGTGTGCAAATAACATTTCTGATTCTGATAGGGCCCATTGTTGGGCTCCCAGTGCCACCTAGAGGGCCACCAAAAAAATATGTGTTTCTCAGCTGTGGCCCGTGTGTCCGTAGTTGTAATACCCTTTTAGCCACTTGTGGCAGTAATGAAATTACCAAACAAACAGAAGAAGTCTGGAGCTTAAGTCAAAGAGACGTTTTTTAAAGAGCAAAAAATATGACTAAGTGGTCATTTTCACTTAATTTTTTTTGAGAGTTTAGTCAAACCTTTAATTTACTTTAGCTAAACATAATATGTATGTACTTTAAATTTTTGGAACAAATTTTTCCTAATCAGCTTAACCTGAGCCTAAAAATGGTCATTATTGATTACGGTTAAAATTAACAGTAAGATTTCTAAATCAGTGTTAATATTTGAGTGCGCCCGGGGTCCCTCTGTAATGGAAAAGTTGGGCTCCGAGGTCAAAAAGGTATTGTCATTATTATTAGGTAACATGTCTATTTTTTTTTATTATTGTTTTTTGCTACTGTGTAAATTGTGACTCATTGGTAGCAGGTGTCCTCACAAGACTTAAACATATTTTTGTGTTACATTGTATATCATTCTTTCTTCCTCTTTCTCAGTGTGTGCAAAAACAATTTTATTATTTTCTGCTACTGTGTAAATTGTGGCGTTTTGATGGCAGGTGTCCTCACAAGACCTAAACATATTTTTGCTTTACATTGTATATTGTTCTTTGTTCCTCTTTCTCAGTGTGTGCAAATAAAACAAACAACTTTGAAACTTGAAAAAAAAAAAAGAGCTTGATCCTGGTCATGTGACATACGCTACTCCTGCTGCGTTACCTTCCATAGCGGTTGACGAAGAACCCGACGGAGAAGGAGCCGAACATGCCGCCGACGGAGAAAATGGAGACGGCGGTGGACCAGATGGCTTTGAGGGTGCCGTCGCTGATGGGCTCGTTGTAGCGCTCCACCCACGTGTCGTTGATGAACTTCTCGATGATCTGGAAGACACACAAAAAAAAAAAATTCTGTGTTTTTACAAGGTTAATGTTGAGCCAGCGGGTGGCAGCAGCGAGCGACGGTCGCTAGGACGCTCAGCCAGCTTTAACCAGAGTGTCAGGTTAAGGGCCCTCCCCACCCCGCCACGGCTATGTTGACAAACACACCCATGTCACGGCAACACTGCTCACATGATTCCAAATATGTCCCCGTCCACCGCCTGTGACTTCACCAGTATGTCACTTGACCTCCGCCGACTGGTGCTGCCACCGCCCCCCCCAGCCAAAACTCACATGGCCGGCGTCGACCTGTTCAACTGGCGTGCCCTGTCCTTTGTTGAAGAGTTTTTCCTGTGAAGGCATAGCCTCACACTAGTTCAGACAGGGCTGAGCGGGATCACACCCCCTCTCAAGCCCTTCACAACTACACTTTTTGCAGGGTGATTTTCCGCAAGTTCCGGCCTATATGTTGCTACTTTTTTCCTTCGCTTTGAACCCAGCGGGGGGGCAAAGGCCTTAATTTATGGCCGGTTTCCATAAAACACATGCAAAGCCACTAAAATAGTGTTATTATCTGTGCTTTTGGACAAGTTTTCTCACTGCAGGTGCTAATGGCTAAATAGCTACAGTGTTTCCTGCTGTTGAAAACTTTGAACCACTTTGAATTAATCGTCAAAAGCATTTCTACTTGTATGGATTA
Organism: Nerophis ophidion; assembly: GCF_033978795.1. Classification (NCBI taxonomy): domain Eukaryota; kingdom Metazoa; phylum Chordata; class Actinopteri; order Syngnathiformes; family Syngnathidae; genus Nerophis; species Nerophis ophidion. Next base: position 49,281,462 of record NC_084612.1, on the reverse strand, counting down.
TTCATTTGTCTCTCTAAGCAAGTGTTTTTCAACTTTTTTCGAGCCAAGGCACATTTTTTTTGCGTTTAAAAAAAATGCAGAGGCACACCACCAGCAGAAATCATTAAAAATCGAAACTCAGTTGACAGTAAAAAGTCGTCGCATTTTTTGGATATGACTTTAAACCATAACCAAGTCTGCATCAATATACAAACCCGGTTTCCATTTGAGTTGGGAAATTGTGTTAGATGTAACTATAAACGGAATACTATGATTTGCAAATCATTTTCAACCCACATCCAGTTGAATATGCTACAAAGACAACATATTTGATGTTCAAACTGATAAAACATTTTTTTTTTTTTGCAAATAATCACTAACTTTTAAATTTGATGCCAGCAACACGTAACAAAGAAGTTGGGAAAGGTGGCAATAAGTACTGATAAAGTTGAGGAAAGCTCATCAAACACTTATTTGGAACATTCCACAGGTGTGCAGGCTAATTGGGAACAGGTGGGTGCCATGATTGGGTATAAAAGCAGCTTCCATGAAATGCTGATTAATTCACAAACAACCGTGGGGCGAGGGTCACCAATTTGTAAGCAAATTGTCGAACAATTTTAGAACAACATTTCTCAGCGAGGTATTGCATGGAATTTAGGGATTTTACCATCTACAGTCCGTGAAATCATCACAATTTTAAGAGAATCTGGAGAAATCACTGCACAAAAGCGGTGATATTATGGCCCTCGATCCCTCAGGCGGTACTGCATCAAAAACCGACATCAGTGTGTAAAGGATATCACTACATGGGATCAGGAACACTTCATAAAACCACTTTTAGTAACTACAGTTGGTCGCTACATCTGTAAGTGCAAGTTAAAACTCTGCTATGCAAAGCAAAACCCATTTATCAACAACACCAAGGAACGCCGCTGGCTTTGCTGGGCCCGAGCTCATCTAGGATGGACTGATGCAAAGAGGAAAAGTGTTCTGTGGTCTGATGAGTGCACATTTCAAATTATATTTGGAAAGTGTGGACGTGGTGTTCACCGGAACAAAGAGGAAAATAACCATTCGGATTGTTATAGGCCCATAGTTCAAAAGCCAGCATCTGTGATGGTATGGGGGTGTCTTAGTGCCCAAGGCATGGGTAACTTACACATCTGTGAAGGCACCATTATTGCTGAATGATCCATACAGGTTTTGTAGCAACGTTATCATGGACGCCCCTGCTTATTTCAGCAAGACAATGCCAAGCCACGTGTTACAACAGCGTGGATTTGTAGTAAAAGAGTGCGGGTACTTTCCTGGCCCGCCTGCAGTCCAGAACTGTTTCCCAGCGAAAATGTGTGGCGCATTACGAAGCGTAAAATACGACAGCGGGGACCCCGGACTGTTGAACGACTGAAGCTCTACATAAAACAACAATGGGAAAAATGTCCACTTTCAAAGCTTCAACAATTAGTTTCCTCAGTTCCTAAACGTTTTTTGAGTGTTGTAAAAAGAAAAGGTGATGTAACACAGTGGTGAACATGCCCTTTCCCAACTACTTTGGCACGTGTTGCAGCCATGAAATTCTAAGTTAATTACTATTTGCAAAAAAAAAATAAAGTTTATGAGTTTGAACATCAAATATCTTGTCTTTGTTGTGCATTCAATTGAATATGGGTTGAAAAGGATTTGCAAATCATTGTATTGCGTTTATAGTTACATCTAACACAATTTCCCAACTCATACGGAAATGGGGTTTGTAGCTCTTGTCCCAAAGTAGGTGTACTGTCACCACGCCCTGACTTATTTGGACTTTTTTGCTGTTTTCCTGTGTGTACTGTTTTAGTTCTTATCTTGCCCTCCTAATTTGGTGGCTTTTCTTGTTGTTTTGGTATTTTCCTGTAGCAGTTACATGTTTTTCTTTGAACAATATTTCCCGCATCTACATTGTTTTAGCAATCAAAAATATTTCAGTTGTTGTTATCCTTCATTGTGGGGACATTGTTTATTGTCATGTCATGTTCGGATGTACTTTGTCTTTGCTCCACTGTAAGTCTTTGCTGTCGTCCAGCATTCTGTTTTTGTTTACTTTGTAGCCAGTTCAGTTTCAATTTTGTTCCGCATAGCCTTACCTAAGCTTCAATGCCTTTTCTTGGGGGCCCTCACATTTTGTTTATTTTTGGTTTAAGCATTAGATACATTTTTACCTGCACGCTGCCTCCTGCTGTTTCCGACATCTACAAAGCAATTAACTACAGGCAGCCACCTACTAATATTGAGGACTATTACACGGTTACTATGCCGGGCTCTAGACAGCACCAACACTCAACAACAACACATCATTTGCAGACTATAATTACTGGTTTGCAAAAAATACTTTTAACCCAGGTAGTTTAAATTATATAATCTTCCACGGCACACCAGACTCACGCTAGTGTGCCATGGCACAGTGGTTGAAAAACACTGCTCTAAGCAATGTTTGTAAGTTTTACAATATAACTAAAACAATTCTTATTTGCTAAACCGTCACACGTGTGATGTCTGTAGGAGTGTTTTCATGCATATTTGTACGTGCTATTAACATTAGCTAATAGGTGAACACCTTTACGAGTGAAACAATACAAAAAAGAATGCCACTGTAATTTAACAATACTAACAAAAATTCCTCAGTAAATTCACCAAAATGTCACCGTGGAGTTTTTACTTTTTACCTACGCTTTGAACCCTGCCGTTTATAACACTGAGCGGCTAATTTATGGATTTTTCTTTGCTGACGGCAGACAAATAAAAACATTTGTATGCAAAATAAAACAAAGACACCGAAATGGTGTTATATTATCACCAGACCTTTGCAACTTCTACTCAATATCCCTCTTCAAATTAAGACTCAAAACACACCTATTCCTTGCTGCTTATTCATTGTAAATCTTATCGATCTTTTTCGTTGTTTTTTTATCTAATTTATTTAATTTTTTTGACTTTGTACGGTGTCCTTGAGTGCCCAAAAAGGCGCCTTATTAGAAAATGTATTATTATTATAATTATTAATTGCTCCAAACAGCGTTTGTAAGTTTTACAATATAACTAAAACAATTCTTATTTACTAAAGCGTCCCATGTGTGATGTCTGTAGGACTGTTGTCATGCATATTTGTACGTTCTATCGTAATGTAATGACGCTAGCATCATTAAATACATAGCCCAGTCATCCAAATAAATCACTATGTCTGTTTCAGTCACTTTGATGGCTCTGACATGAGCCTTCGTGGCAAATTTTCTGAGCAGATTGCATTTTTTTCCTTTTTGGCAAAGCTCCTGTTTTTTCAGCAATTGAACATGTAGCAATTAGCAAAAAAAAGCCCCATTTAAAGATGTTTTAGTGTTAAAAGAATTGAAAAATGATCAACAGAATTGACAAATACATTAATCCACATGAATGACTGTCTGTGTTTCAGTCACTATGTTATTTAGTCACTACAGTAATTGTGTTGACATCCACAGGAACCACATGGGTTAACCTACTCTATACAGCAAAAAAAAGCCCAATTTAAAGATGTTTTAGTGTTAAAAGAATTGAAAAATGATCGACAGTGTTGACATAAATACATTCATCCAAATGTGTGTTTGAGTCACTATGTTTAGTAACTACAGTAATTGTGTTGACAGCCACAGGAACCACATGGGTTAGCCTACTCTATACAGCAAAAAAAAGTCCAATTTAAAGATGTTTTAGTGTTAAAATAATTGAAAATGTTTCAACAGTGTTGACATAAATACATTCATCCAAATGAATGACTATGTGTGTTTCAGTCACTATGTTATTTAGTAACTACAGTAATTGTGTTGACATCCACAGGAACAACATTGGTTAGCCTACTCTACACAGCATTTACAACCTTACTAGTGTTCCCTTCCCAGCCACACATGGTTCATCTAGTTATGAATGTTGTGAATGACTGAGCATTTCATGGAAGCGGCTTTTATACCCAATCATGGCACCCACCTGTTCCTAATTAGCTTTTACCTGTGGGATGTTCCAAATAAGTGTTTGATGAGCATTCCTCAACTTTCTCAGTCTTTTTTGCCACTTATGCCAGCTTTTTTTAACGATGTTACAGGCATCAAACTTCCAAATGAGCCGTTATTTGCGAAAAATAACAGATTGTCAGTGTGAACATGAAAGATCCTGTCTTTGCAGTCTATTCAATTAAATATATGTTGAAAAGGATTTGCAATCCATTGTTTTCTGTTTTTATTTACCATTTACACAACGTGACGACTTCACTGCTTTTGGGTTTTGTACTTAAGTTAAAGTACCAATGATTGTCACTTGTGATAGTATGTGATGGTTTATGATGTTATATATAATGGTATATAACCTACTTGTGATTGTATAAGATGGTATATGATGGTGTGATATATATAACCTACTTGTGATGGTATATAACCTACTTGTGATGGTACATGATGGTATTTAACCTACTTGTGTTGGTATATGATCTTATATAATGGTATATAACCTACTTGTGATGGTATATGATGGTATGATATATATAACCCACTTGTGATGGTATATAATCTACTTGTGATGGTATATGATGGTGTTTAACCTACTTGTGATGGTATATGATGTTATTAGATGTTATATAATATGATGGTATATGGTGATATATGATGTTAAATAACCTACTTGTGATGGTATATGATGTTATTAGATGTTATATAATATGATGGTATATGGTGATATATGATGTTAAATAACCTACTTGTGATGGTATAGATGGTATGTTATGTATATTACCTACTTGTGATGGTATATGATGGTATATACACTACTCATGATGTATATGACGGTATATAACCTACTTGTGATGGTATATAACCTACTTGTGATGGTATATGGTGGTGTATGATGGTATTTAACCTACTTGTGATGGTATATGATGGTATATAAACTACTTGTGATAGTATATGATGTTATTAAATGCTATATACCCTACTTGTTATGGTATATGATGGTATATAAAGTACTTATGATGTATATGATGGTATATAACCTACTTGTGATGGTATATGATGGTGTTTAACCTACTTGTGATGGTATATGATGGTGTTTAACCTACTTGTGATGGTATATGATGTTATTAGATGTTATATAATATGATGGTATATGGTGATATATGATGTTATATAACCTACTTGTGATGGTATATGATGGTATATTATGTATATAACCTACTTGTGATGGTATATGATGGTATATACACTACTCATGATGTATATCATGGTATATAACCTACTTGTGATGGTACATGGTGGTGTATGATGGTATTTAACCTACTTGTGATGGTATATGATGGTATATAAACTACTTGTGATAGTATATGATGTTATTAAATTCTATATAACCTACTTGTTATGGTATATGATGGTATATAAACTACTTATGATGTATATGATGGTATATAACCTACTTGTGATGGTATATGATGTTATATAACCTACTTGTGATGGTATATAACCTACTTGTGATGGTATATGGTGGTGTATGATGGTATTTAACCTACTTGTGATGGTATATGATGGGATATAAACTACTTGTGATAGTATATGATGTTATTAAATGCTATATAACCTACTTGTGATGGTATATGATATGATGTATATAACCTACTTGTGATGGTAAATGACGGTATATGATCGTATATAACCTACTTGTGATGGTATATGTTATATGAAATATATAACCTACTTGTGATGCTATATGATGTAATTAGATTTAAATAACCTACTTGTGATGTATATGATGGTATATAACCTACTTGTGATGGTATAAGATGTTATATAACCTACTTGTGATGGTATATGATGGTAAATAACCTACTTGTGATGGTATATGATGGTATATAACCTACTTGTGATGGTATAAGATGTTATTAGATGTTATATAACCTACTTGTGATGGTATATGATGGTAAATAACCTACTTGTGATGGTATATGATGGTATATAACCTACTCGTGGTGGTATATGATGTTATTAGATGTTATATAACCTACTTGTGATGGTATATAACCTACTTGTGATGGTACATTATGTCCGTCCATCCATCCATCCATTTTCTATCGCTTGTCCCTTTTGGGCTCGCGGGGGGTGCTGGAGCCTATCTCAGCTGCATTCGAGCAGTAGGCGGGGTACATCCTGGACAAGTCATCACCTCATCACCGGGCCAAGTATCTTGTCTTTGCAGTCCATTCAATTGAATATAAGTTGAAAATTATTTGCAAATCATTGTATTCTCTTTTTATTTACCATTTACACAACCTGACAATGGTTTTGGGTTTTGTAGATTGGAATCGGAACCGGAAAAATCTCATCACTTCCCATCCCTACTGTTTGCCACAGTCTTTTCGTGTATTGTCAATTTTGTTATGTTGCACTTAACGTCAATAATTTATTTTTAATCTTTATTCTTAATAATCCAAAACATCGATCTAAATCATCAAACCAGCCGATTGTGTCGTTCCGCACTTCTGAAACCCAAATATCCTTTCTGTCATAGCCAAACAGACTGATCTCTGGTGGAGTACAGGCGGTCAGGTGGTGGAGGTGAACACTGGTGGTTCTGTGGTAAACCTGGAAATTGTGCTGATCTGCAATCTCGACAACACGGGATAATCTGAAAGTTTTGTTGAGGCGTAAAGACGTCAGTGGTTAAAGGATATCCTCTTAGGTAAGTCACTAATACGAAGGGATTGTGGGGCGAATGTGTTGAGTGATTGTTCATGTCCATGTGACGCTGCTCAAACCAACCACATTCCCACAGGAGGCCCCCATGTTCTGCCTCTCAACAGGATTACTAGCAACACGTGCTGTTTTTCACTTTGACGCACGTTTGTGTGGGTTAACTAAGTGGAAAATTTAAGGTCTCTTGATTTTGATTACTCATATTGTGTCTCGTTCGGCACACCCTACAACATCTGGACCTACTCCATTTCCATAGTTGTGATGTCACTTTTCAGCAATACATAAGCTTTACTTCATACTAGGGTTGTACGGTATACAGGTACTAGTATAGTATCGCGGTACTAATGAATCAAAAACGGTACTATACTCTGTTTTGTTTGTTTTTTACGGGCATGATGCTGGCTGTTACGTCGTGACATTGCTGGTTTTACTAGCAGAGGAGCATGTTTGGCAGCGCACACGCACAGAGTACTTACAAGCAGACACAGTGTGTAGACAGAAAAGGGAGAACGGACGCATTTTGGTGTAAAAAGTAAAGATAAAGGCTAAGTTATAATACTGAAACCCCCTCAGGAAGAGGTCTCTTTAAGACATGGCTAGCTATTAAGCGGATAGCATCCGTCCGGAGTCGGTAGTGTTTTAGCTACTTCCAAATCACTAATTCTGGCCTCCGTGGCAACAAATAAAGTATGTTTTTTACAAGTAGCATTATCACTGGAGGAGGAGGAATAGATAAACATGCTTCACTACACACCATAGGAGGATACAATAGCTAACCGCTAACAGCAAGTGAGGACTCTTGAATGTAAACAAATGGTTGGATCTATACAGACATTGGCTGTAACGACACCAAGTACACGAGCTGTGTATAGTCGATACTACAATAATTACGTAGATTTTTTTTTATCATCACAAAATCTTTTGTCATTTTTTATTGTCTATAAAGTCAGGAAATACGTCCCAGGACATATAGGACTTTAATTATGACCAATGTATGATCCTGTGACTACTTGGTATCGGATCGATACCCTAATTTGTGGTATCATCCAAAACTAATGTAAAGTATCAAAGGAGAGAAGAATAAGTGACTTATACATTTTAACAGAAGTGTAGATAGAACATGTTGAAACAGAAAATAAGCAGATATTAACAGTAAATGAACAAGTAGATTAATGATACATTTTTACAGTTTGTCCCTTATAATTCTAACATTATCACTGGAGGACGAGAAATAGCAAAACATGCTTCACTAGTACGCACCCTAGGAGGATACAATAGCTAACAGCAAGCTAGCACTCTTGAATGTAAACAAATGGGTGGATCCATACAGACATTGGCTGTAACGATACCAAGTACAAGAGCCGTATATAGTCGATACTACAATGATTACCTCAATACTTTTTAATATCACAAAATCTTTTGTAATTTTTTTTATTGTCTATAAAGTCAGGAAATTCGTCTCTGCACACTTTGAATATGACCAATGTATGATCCTGTAACTACTTGGTATCAGATCGATACCCAAATTTGTGGTACCATCCAAAACTAATGTAAAGTATTAAAGAAGAGAAGAACAAGTGATTATTACATTTTAACAGAAGAGTAGATAGAACATGTTGAAACAGGAAGTAAGCAGATATTAACAGTTAATTAACAAGTAGATTAATAATACATTTTTACAGTGTGTCTCTCATAATGCTGACAAAATAATAGGTGGATAAATGACACAATATGTTACTGCATACGTCAGCAGACTGATTAGGAGTCTTTGTTTTTTTTCTTACTACTAAAAAACAAGTTGTCTAGTATTTTTATTTTATTTAGTGCCAACATTGTTCTTTAAATGCAATAAGAAACATGTTTCCTGTTCCACTAAGGATGGAATACAAAGTCGTCCTACTAACCCACCAGTGCCTACACGGAAATGCCTCCCTGTACCTCAAAGAACTGCTCACCCCCAAATCCTCCACACGACACCTCCGCTCCGGACAGGCTAAGCTCCTCCAACCTCTGAGGACAAAGCTACGAACAATGGGAGACCGGGCTTTCTGCTCCACCGCTCCCAGTCTGTGGAACACTCTCCCTGACCACCTGAGGGCACCACAAACTGTGGATGCTTTTTAAAAAAGGCTTTAAAACCCTTCTTTAAAAAAAAAAAAAAGCCTTTTTTAAAGATATATGCATTCAAGTTGTAGCTATTAGGCTGTTTTAGTTTTTATTTAGATTTTGTAATCATTTTTTATTTAAATTTTCTCATTTATTAACTAATTTTTTTATACACTGTAGCATTTTGATGTTGTTTGCTCAATGTAAAGTGCTTTTTACAAATACAATCAATGTTATTATTATTATTATTATGTTCTCTATTTTATTTAAGGACTAAATTATAATTATAAACATATGTTTCATGTACCCTAAGATTTTTTGTCAAAATAAAGACAACAATCCTCCAACCTCCGAGAACAAAGCTACGAACAAGGGGAGACCGGGCTTTCTGCTCCGCCGCTCCCAGTCTGTGGAACGCTCTCCCTGACAACCTGAGGGCACGACAGACTGAGGATGCTTTTAAAAAAGGCTTAAAAACCCTTCTTCTTTAAAAAGAAAAGCCTTTTTTAAGATGAATGATAGATGTATGCCAGTGGTTCTCAACCTTTTTTCAGTGATGTACCCCCTGTGAACATTTTTTTTAATTCAAGTACCCCCTAATCAGAGCAAAGCATTTTTGGTTGAAAAAAAGAGATAAAGAAGTAAAATACAGCACTATGTCATCAGTTTCTGATTTATTAAATTGTATAACAGTGCAAAATATTGCTCATTTGTAGTGGTCTTTCTTGAACTATTTGGAACAAAAGATATAAAAATAACTAAAAACTTGTTGAAAAATAAACAAGTGATTCAATTATAAATAAAGATTTCTACACATAAAAGTAATCATCAATTTAAAGTGCCCTCTTTGGGGATTGCAATAGAGATCCATCTGGATTCATCAACTTAATTCTAAACATTTCTTCACAAAAAAATAAATCTTTAACATCAATATTTATGGAACATGTCCACAAAAAATCCAGTTGTCAACACTGAATATTGCATTGTTGCATTTCTTTTCACAGTTTATGAACTTACATTCATATTTTGTTGAAGTAGTATTCAATAAATATAATTATAAAGGATTTTTGAATTGTTGCTATTTTTAGATTTTTTTTTTTTTTTTAAATCTCACGTACCCCTTAGCGTACCCCCATTTGTATGTATATATATATATATACATATATATATATATATACATATATATATATTTTTTTAATACTTTAGTTTAGGCGCTGGCTCTTTGTTGTTAAGGCGGCCCCCTTAACAACAAAGCGCTGTAGGAAACCCTGTGCTATAAATCCACCAGGAAATTGTTAACCTCTCTGGTAATAAAAACTGCATTGACTCTACAGGGGGCCACGACAATGTGGTCTTACTACCTGCGGGAGCAGGTGCCCGCTCATTTCCTGCCATAATCCTTGTCCTGGTGTTCCCCCAGTCAGCGAGTCCTTTTTAGGGCATGGACACAGTTTTATACAGAAATCTGCAGACGCCTGTTAATATAGATGTCCTTGGGGTGAATAAGCCCCAATGCAGCTATTAATATCCCCGTCAGTGAGCCCACCCCCTTTTCCACTCCACAGTGGGCCCAGCTCAGCAGGGAGATGTTTTGGCAAATACCGCAGGTCCAAAACATGTTCGTGCTTTAACACCCGACTACAGTCCTAGAAGGGTCAACGCTGGATCCAAAGGAGGGTCGTCCCGATACCAATATGTTGGTACCGGTACCAAGATGTATCTTGATACTAATCAATACTTTTCCAAATAAAGGGACCACAAAAAATGACAATATTGTCTTCCATCCATTTTCTACGGCTTGTCCCATTTGTCTTTATTTTAACAAAATAATCTTAGGGGACATGAAACATGTGTTTATTATTGTAATTTAGCCCTTACAGTAAATAGTGAACACACAATACAACTTGTCTTTTAAGAATAAGTAAAAAAACAAAGAATCCTAATTAGTCTGCTGACGTATGCAGTAACATATGTCATTTCTCTACCTATTATTTTGTCTACATTACGAGGGACAAACTGTAAAAATGAATCATTTATCTACTTGTTATATATATATATATGTATATATATATATATATATATATATATATATATATATATATATATATATATACATACATACATACATACATACATACATACACACATATATACAGTACAACCGGGCAGTATAGCTCGGTTGGTAGAGCGGCCGTGCCAGCAACTTGAGGGTTGCAGGTTCAATCCCCGCTTCTGCCATCCTAGTCACGGCTGTTGTGTCCTTGGGCAAGGCACTTTACCCACCTGTTCCCAGTGCCACCTACACTGGTTTAAAAATGTAACTTAGATATTGGGTTTCACTATGTAAAGCGCTTTGAGTCACTGGAGAAAAGCGGTATATGAATATAATTCACTTCACTTCGCATACATACATACATACATATACATATATATATACATTACATACATACATATATATATATATATATATACACATACATACATATATACAGACAAATACATATATATATACATACATATATACACACACACACATACATATATTATACATATATATATATACATACATATATATATATATTTATATTTATATATATATATATATATATATATATATATATATATATATGTGTGTATACACACATACAAAACCCCGTTTTCATATGAGTTGGGAAATTGTGTTAGATGTAAATATAAACGGAATACAATGAATTGCAAATCCTTTTCAACCCATATTCAGTTGAATGCACTACAAAGACAAGATATTTGATGTTCAAACTCAAACTTTATTTTTGTTTTGCAAATAATAATTAACTTAGAATTTCATGGCAGCAACACCTGCCAAAGTAGTTGGGAAAGGGCATGTTCACCACTGTGTTTCATCACCTTTTCTTTTAACAACACTCAATAAACGTTTGGGAACTGAGGAAACTAATTGTTGAAGCTTTGAAAGTGGAATTCTTTCCCATTTTTGTTTAATGTAAAGCTTCAGTTGTTCAACAGTCCGGTGGCTCTGCCGTCGTATTTTACGCTTCATAATGCGCCACACATTTTTGATGGGGGACAGGTCTGGACTACAGGCGGGCCAGGAAAGTACCAGCTCTCTTTTACTACGAAGCAACGCTGTTGTAACACGTGGCTTGGCATTGTCTTGCTGAAATAAACAGGGGTGTCCATGATAACGTTGCTTGGATGACAACATATGTTGCTCCAAAACCTGTATGGACCATTCAGCATTAATGGTGCCTTCACAGACGTGTAAGTGCCCATGCCTTGGGCAATAATACACCCCCATACCATCACAGATGCTGGCTTTTGAACTATGCACGTGTAACAATCCGGATGGTTCTGGAGGACACCACGTCCACAGTTTCCAAATTTAATTTGAAATGTGGACTCTCAGACCACAGAACACTTTTCCACTTTGCATCAGTCCATCTTAGATGAGCTCGGGCCCAGCAAAGCCGGCGGCGTTTTTGGGTGTAGTTGATAAATGGGTTTTGCTTTGCATAGTAGAGTTTTAACTTGAACTTACAGATGTAGCAACCAACTGTAGTTACTGACAGTGGTTTTATGAAGTGTTCCTGAGCCCATGTGGTGATATCCTTTACACATTGATGTCGGTTTTTGATGCAGTACCGCCTGAGGAATCAATTGTCCGTATTATCGTCGCTTACATTTAGTGGTTTCTCCAATTTCTCTAAACCTTTTGGTGATTTTATGGACCGTAGATGGTAAAACCACTAAATTCCTTGCAATAGCTCGATGAGAAATGTTGTTCTAAAACTGTTTGACAATTTGCTTACAAAGTGGTGACCCTCGCTCCATCCTTGTTTGTGAATTACTTAGCATTTCATGGAAGCTGCTTTTATACCCAATCATGGCACCCACCTGTTCCCAATTAGCCTGCACACCTGTGGGATGTTCCAAATAAGTGTTTGATGAGCATTCTTCAACTTTATCAGTATTTATTGCCACTTTTCCCAAATTCTTTGTCACAAGTTGCTGGCATCAAATTCTAAAGTTAATGATTGTTTGCAAAAACATTTTTGGGGGGCAGTTTTAACATCAAATATGTTGTCTTTGTAGCATATTCAACTGAATACGGGTTGAAAATAATTTGCAAATTATTGTATTCTGTTTATATTTACATCCAACACAATTTCCCAACTCGTATGGAAACGGGGTTTGTACATACACTTTTTTCATTGTATTTGCCAATTTTTTTGATTCCCTGAGACTTCTCGAGGGACACGCGGTAAAAGATAATGGATGGATGGATTGATTGATTGGCGCTTTATCAACCAATTGTATAGCATTTCCCAGCTATTTCCTGCTCTGTGAACAATAAAATAATAACTACAATTTACAAACTCTTCAGGGATTAATTTACCTAGGGGCTGATGGAGGTAGAGTCTGAGGGAGGCCAGGCTACACAAAGCATTCACTTCAGAATCTTGTTTTTTCCCACATGATTAAATTTGTTGAACTACTTATACCATCAGCTACAGTGACCCTAAACTATGCTCTACCTTCAGTCATTATAAATGTAAAATTGATTGTAACAATGGTATATTTTTATAATGTTGAATTTAAGTTTCTCATGGGGAACTTAATTCAAGTTGTTGTAGTCAATTTTCTTTTTAGCAGGACTCTATATTGCAAATGTACAGTCGCGATCAAAAGTTTACATACACTTGTAAAAAATATAATGTCATGGCTGTCCTGAGTTTCCAATACTTTCTACAACTCTTATATTTTTGTGATGGTGATTGGAGCACATACTTGTTGGTCACAAAAAACATTAATGAAGTTTCGTTCTTTTATGAATTTATTATGGGTCTACTGAAAAGGTGACCGAATCTGCTGGGTCAAAGTATACATACAGCAATGTTAAAATGTTTTAGAATAGAATAGAAAGTACTTTATTGATCCCTGGGGGAAATTCAGCACCACAGTCCACTCACAATAAACAATAACAATAATAAATAATATATGACATATATTATATATGTAATATATAATATATGAATAATATAAATATATTCTACATATATTCTACATTTAAGTGCAGTCAAGAAGGAACATATGCATTATACAGTCTGATGGCTGTTGGTATGAAGGACCTCCTATGTCGTTCCGTGTTACATTTTGGGAGTGTGAGCCTTCCACTGAACGTGCTCATTCACTCCGCAAGGTCCGAGTGTAGTGGGTCGGAGGTGTTGTCCATCATAATGGCTAGGAGTTTTGCTAGACTTCTCTCTGACACCACCGCCAGAGAGTCCAGCTCCACTCCCACCACGTTACTGGCCTTCTTTACCAACTTGTCCAGTATGTATGTGTCCTTCGCTCTCAGCCCGCTGTCCCAGCAGGCCACGGCGTTCAAGAAGGCGCCCGCCACCACCGACTTGTAGAACATCTTCAACATCTTTGTACGGATTTTGAAGGATCCTAGCCTCCTGAGGAAGTAGAGGCGCCTCTGTGCATTCTTTTAGAGGGCCTTAGCGAGTTTTGACCCATTCAGCTTGTTGTCGATGTGTACTCCAAGGTATTTATAATCCTCAACCATGTCCACATCTACCCCCCTGATGGAAACAGGGGTCTCCAGAGTACTCCTCCTCCTTCCCAGGTCCACAACCAGCTCCTTGGTCTTCGTCACATTGAGCTGGAGGTGGTTCTTTCCACACCATGTGACAAAGTCCTGCACCAGTGCGCTGTATTCCTCATCATCACCATCCTCAATACACCCCAATTTCGCAGAGTCATCAGAAAACTTCTGAAGGTGGCAGGACTCTGACTGATAGTGGAAATCTGTGGTGTAAATGGTGAAGAGGAAGGGGGAGAGGACTGTACCTTGTGGGGCCCCGGTGTTGCTGACCAGCCTGTCAGACACACAGTCCTGCAGTCGAACGTACTGTGGTCTGTCAGTCAGGTAATCTACAACCCAGGACACCAAGGGGGCCTCCACCTACATCTTCTTCAACTTCACACCCAGTAGCCCAGGCCGTATAGTATTGAAAGCCCTGGAGAAGTCAAAAAACATGACCATCACACTGCTTGCAGGCTTGTCCAGGTGGGTGTGGGATCGGTTCAGCAGGTAGACTAATAGCGGGGTGTATAATGTAGCCTGGAAGAGTCAGGGTTGCATGGGATTCTGGGTATTTGTTATGTAGTGTTTATGTTGTGTTACAGTGCGGATGTTCTCCAGAAATGTGTTTGTCATTCTTGTTTGGTGTGGGTTCACAGTGTGGCGCATATTAGTAAGAGTGTTAAAGTTTTTTCTATCACAAACATTAGTGTAACCTTCGTGGCTGTTGAACAAGTACGGATGTATGTGTAATGTATCAGACATATTTGGTCGCGGCGTGACTGCCAGCGAATCGATGCTAACATGCTTTTTACCGGCGGTGCTAAAGCAGACATGGCACAGAGATTTATGGATAACCTGCAGATGCATTTGCAACTATATTACGTTTCTTTCCACCAACATTTAATGCGAAAAAAACACTTACCAATCGACGGACTTAAGTTGCTCCATTATCACAAAATGCGTAATTCCTGACCGTTTGGTCCGCACATTTTACCGGCAATGCTAACGCAGCTATTCGGCCATGCTATGGCTATGAATAGCGTCAATAGCTATTCGCTCAATAGCTTCAGTTTCTTCTTCAATACTTTCATACTCCAACCATCGGTTTCAATACATGCGTAATCTGTTGAATCGCTTAAGCCGCTGAAATCAGAGTCTGAATCCGAGCTAATGTCACTATATCTTGCTGTGGTATTTCCATTGTTTGTTTACATTGCCAGCACTGTAGGACGTCACAGGAAAATGGATAGTGGTTTCGAAGATAGCGAAAATAAGGCACTTTAAAGCTTTATTTAGGGATATTCTGGGACCGGTAAGATTTTGAAAAAAAACTTCAAAAAATACAACAAGCCACTGGGAACTGATTTTTATTTTTTTTTAACCCTTTTGAAATTGTGATAATGTTTCCCTTTAAGGTGGCCGCCTTAACAACAAAGCGCTGTGGGAAACCCTGTGCTATACATCCACCAGGAAATTGTTAACCTCTCTGGTAATAAAAACTGCATTGACTCTACAGGGGGCCACGACAATGTGGTCTTACTACCTGCGGGAACAGGTGCCCGCTCATTTCCTGCCATAATCCTGGTCCTAGTGTTCCCCCAGTCAGCGAATCCTTTTTAGGGCATGGACACAGTTTTATACAGAAGTCTGCAGAAGCCTGTTATTATAGATGTCCTTGGAGTGAATAATGGTAAGAGTCATTCAAATAACTAACATATAGACATGCTATATTTTTACCAAACAATCTGTCACTCCAAATCGCTAAATCCCATGAAATCTTATACGTTTAGTCTCTTACGTGAAGGAGCTAAATAATATTTTTTGATATTTTACGGTAATGTGTTAATAATTTCACACACAAGTCGCTCCTGAGTATAAGTCGCACCCCTGGCCAAATTATGAAAAAAACTGCGATTTATAGTCCGAAAAGTACGGTGTGTCATTAATTTTGTCTTAGTAAGTCAATATTTATTAAGTCAAAATAAAGTAATTCATTTGATTTAGTCATTATTTTGTCTTAGTAAGGCAATACTTACTAAGTCAAAATAATGACTAAGTCAAATGAATGACTTACTGTAAATAAGCGTTTGTAATAAGCGTTTAAAAAAAAGAGTTAAAAGTGGGGCCACATGCTGACATATGTTCAACTCATCATACTTAGTTTATTACAACATTTGGGAAGCCTGTAGTTGATTTTTATTATGTAAATGTTATATTTTTATCAACATGTGATAGCAGGGACCCTGCCATTCAAAACTAGGCTGCTACATTATTTATTTATTTATTTATTTTGGCAATCTTCACATAAAACAAAGAACAACGACAACAAGAAAAAAAACACTCATTTGAGCAATGATTGAGCCGAAAGGGTGTAGGTTGAAGCAACGCTTATATAAACCTACCCCATCACAACAACAACAAGGTTCAAAATATATAAAATCTAAAACATGCTTCACTTATATTACTTTTTTTTTTTTCTCCTTTTCCTTAAACAATATATAAGCAACATATATGTAGCACACGTCCCACACACACAGTTCAACATTCAAATCAAACATATACATTTGCACAACCATATATATATATATACGTGTACATATATATATATTATATATACACAATTTATCCAAATTCCACACTAAGTGGCAATATATACATTTCAATATAACCTATATGTACAATTATGAAATCACGAATTGTATCTATATACATATTACATATTATTGTCTTTCTAAGACAATGTTTGCTCTTCTTTCTTATGTTTACTAATGATAAATGATTTAAAAAGCGTTTTAAACTGGTTTATGTTGGTGCTGTGTTTTATTTCATCCTTTAAACAGTTCCATATTTTAACCCCTGCTATTGTTATACTCATTCGTTTCTGCGTTGTTCTACAATATTGGATCTTAAAAAGTAGTTCTCCTCGTAAATTATAATTCCCTTCTCTCTGTAAAAATCTTCTCTGTAACCCTGTTGGAAGTGAATCTTTACTTGCTTTATAAATCATTTGGGCAGTCTTGAGTTGGATGAGATCTGGTACTAATGATTACTGTAACTATAGCTAAAAAAAATAGTAAAATAGCAATAAAAATAATAATAATAATAATTAATAAAGTCAAATACAAATAAGGCAACAAGAGAAGTATACTACACTTCTCTTTTGTAAAGTAAATCCGAACAGCCGGTATGGGCATCTACATAAACTATATGATTTGCCTGAGAAGTTGGACAGGACAAAAAAAATAATAATAATAACATTTTTTTTCAAATCTTAAAGAAAAAAAAAAGTTTTTTTTTTAAGATTTTAGTTTAGGCGGTGGCTCTTTGTTGTTAAGGCGGCCGTCCTAACAACAGAGCGCTGCGGCAAAACCTGTAATCAATTCATGGTAACATACTGTGTCATTTCCTGTCAAAATTATGATGGATAAGTGGCATAAAGAGGGATTATTAATCGAGCTTTAACATGTTTTTATTTACCATTCTGTTCAAATGTAAGAATCACCTATTCTTTGATACTTTATATACGTTTTTTGGCTGATACTACAAACTTGGGTATGGATCCAATACCAAGTAGGTACAGGATCATACATTGGTCATAATTAAAGTTATTCATTTTCCAGCGACTTATTTTCTGAGTATATAAATAATAAAAAAAATAAAAAAATATTTTGTCGTAATAAAAATAAAAATCGATGTAATGTAGTAAAACGACAATATACGTCTCTTGTACTTGATATCATTAAGACTCGATGTATGTAAATGTAAACCCATTTGTTTACATTCAGGAGCACTTGCTTGTCGCTAGCTTAGCTATTCCTCGTCCTGCAGTGATAATGGTACGTGTAAGAAACAAAGCTTATTTGCCGCCATGGAGGCGAGGACTAATGATTTTATAAATTGCTAAAACACCGCGGAGAGAAGTTAGCTATGATTTAAAGCAGTCGGTGTTTATTGCATCACCTTTACCGTAAGTTTAGAAGCCAAAATGTGTCCATTCTCCACAATGTTTCTGCTTGTAAGTGCTCCGTGCGTCTAATATGTGCCTATATTCCCGCGCGGATGGAAAAACAAAAGAGGACCAGTATTTTTCAAAGGCAGTATAATAATAATAATAATAATAATAATAATAATAATAGATTTTATTTGTAAAAAGCACTATACATTGAGTAAACAACCTCAAAGTGCTACAGTGTATCAAAAATAATAAATACATAAAAATAAAAACTATAAAAGTTTAATAGCTAGCACTAGTATGCATATATCGATTTTAAAAAGAAGGGTTTTTAAGCCTTTTTTAAAAGCACCTACTGGAGGTTCCCTCAGGTTGTCAGGGAGAGCTTTCCACAGCCTGGGAGCGGCAAAGCAGAAAGCCCAGTATAGTACCTTCGTTACTTCATTAGTACCAGTATACTGTGTGTACATAAAAGGTGCTCAATGTAAAATGCACTGTATATATTTTGTACTGCTTATAATTTTTTAAATGAATGGAAAAATATTGGGCAAATCTGCAAAATCAGGTGATTAAATAAATGGTTTTGGTTAAAAAAAAAAACATCTTTGAAGCAATGAATGGAAATCACAATGGACATATAAAATGGAAAAGATAACTGCCTTTATTAATTAAAAATTGGAGAAATGTACTTCATACTGGGAAAACTGGGTCAATTATGTCACGCCCCATAAGCCTGACTTAAATTTTTCGAATTAGTGATTGTAATGCTAACAAAAAATACAAATAAGATAAAAAAAAAAGAAAAGAAAATACTCTAAGATTACTCTCTAAATGCGTATATAGATAGATTGCTAGTACTTAATTGATTCCTTCAGGAGAGTTCTCTTAGGAAAATAAAAATTCCAGCAGCAGTGTACAGAATTGAGATCGAATTTAAAAATAAAAAAGTAAATAATAGGGCTATAAATGGAAACAAAATTGAAAAATATTCCAATAAAAATAACAATAATAAGCAACAATGAGAATAAATATCCATCCATCCATTTCTACCGCTTGTCCCTTTTGGGGCAACGGGGGGTCGCTGGCACCTATCTCAGTGCATTCGGGCGGTAGGCGGGGTACTCCCTGGACAAGTCGCCACCTCCTCACAGGGCTAACACAGATAAACAGACAACATTCACACTCACATTCACACACTCGGGCCAATTTAGTGTTGCCAATCAACTTATCCTTAGTGCGTGTCAATGGAGGTGGGAGGAAACCGGAGTACCCGGAGAGAACCCACGCAGTCACGAGGAGGACATGCAAACTCCACACAGAAAGATCCCGAGCCCAGGATTGAACCCAGGACTGCTCAGGACCTTCGTATTGTGAGGCAGATGCACTAACCCCTCTACCACCGTGCTGCCCGAGAATAAATATATGAGTAAAAAAAATTATATTTATATATATATATATATATATATATATATATATATATATATATATATATATTCACATACACACAGTATATGTGTATCTGTTTTATTTGTTGTTTTATTTCTGATTATTATTATTAGTAGTAGTATTATTAATGTATTATTATTTATATTTTGCTTATTTAATTGATATATTTGTAGATAGAACTTTGTTTTTTTTCTGTTCCTTTCTTTTTTTGGGGGGGGTTGGGTTGTATGGTTGGGATATAAACAAAGAATATTTTGTAATTTAGAGAAGACAACAGATATATGATGTATGTGAATATGATGTAATGGATAGGAACATCTGATGCTAAATGTCAATAAAAATAAAATGAAAAAAATAAAATTAAAAAAATCTAACGTAATACAGAGATCCCCAAAGATGAATAACCATTAGCAAAATGGTCACTGGCTTCCACGCCCCCTGCAGGGACACGCCCACATGTTTCAACAAATTCAGCTCTTATTTACCCACTTAAAGAAAAACGTGCACCAAATTCTGTCGTGGTTCGACTCACAACCCTAAAATTACAGCGGGTGTTTTTTAGAGCTGTGTGAGAAATTTCAAATCATGGCAGCTCATGAGGTTTAAAATAGGGAAAAAATAACAATAGGTTACCTTTTGAGGAGCATTGATGACGCCTGTGTTGTACCCGAACTGCAGGGAGCCGATGACTGCGGCCCCCACGCACAGCATCAAGGGGAAGGTAATTTTCTGCAACGGAAGAGAGACAGGAAGTGACGTCAGTGCTTGATTGGAGTTAAGAAGAACGTGTAGAAAGGTATCGATATAGCCATCTTTTGGTAGGATATGGTCATTTGATGATTAAAAATACCCTAAAAGTGGCGCATAACACACAAGTCACATTTGCTCGCGTAGCGTATATGACACAAATGCTTTTTTCTGACTGACTAAGACTGCAAAATAAG
Source organism: Nerophis ophidion (assembly GCF_033978795.1). Classification (NCBI taxonomy): domain Eukaryota; kingdom Metazoa; phylum Chordata; class Actinopteri; order Syngnathiformes; family Syngnathidae; genus Nerophis; species Nerophis ophidion. The sequence goes on along the minus strand of NC_084612.1, from coordinate 49,260,705 downwards.
CCACAATGGGGCCAAAGAAAATGGCAAGTGCCGGAACGTTGATTAAAAAGAGAAGACAAACAATATTAATTAAAAAAATACAACTCACAGCTAATCACTGTCTTTGCCAACAACAGTCTTCAATATAGAACAGGGGTCGGCAACCCAAAATTATGAAAGAGCCATATTGGACCAGAAATTAATGAATTAAAAAAATCTGTCTGGAGCAACAAAAACTTATAAGCCTTGTATATGTATTCTAATGATGGCAATACATTATATAAGTGATTAAATAAGTTATATTAGCCTACCATCAAAATGGCTTTAAAAGTCTAATATAAATGTTATAATGAAGGCAAGACATTATATAAGTGATTATATAAGCTATGTTGGCCTACTATCAAAATGACTTTACAAGTTTTATATAAGTGTTATAATGAAGACAACACATGATGTAAGTGTATTTATTAGTTATAATAGCCTACTATCAAAAATACTTTAAATATCTTATACAAGTGTTATAATGAAGACAACAGATTATGTAAGTGTATATATTAGCCTACCATCAAAATGGCTTTAAAAGTCTAATATAAATGTTATAAAGAAGGCAAGACATTATACAGTATAAGTGATTATATTAGCTATGTTGGCCAACTATCAAAATGACTTTACAAGTTTTATATAAGTGTTATAATGAAGACAACACATGATTTAAGTGTCTTTATTAGTTATAATACCCTACTATCAAAAATACTTTAAATATCTTCTACAAGTGTTATAATGAAGACAACAGATTATGTGAGTGTATATATTAGCCCACCATCAAAATGGCTTTAAAAGTCTAATATAAGTGTTATAATGAAGACAACACATGATGTAAGGGTCTATATTAGCTATATTAGCCTACTATCAAAATTACTTTAAAAGTTTGATATAAGCGTTATAATGAGGACAACACATGATATTAGCCTACTATCAACATTGTGTCGGTTGACACAAATCTTCGTTGACAGAAATGTTGAAATGTAATATTTACTCTACACATTTTTACAACATTGGACAACATTAGTAACACTTCTCAGAGGGTGAGATAACTCCTGGAAATTACTGTCTTAGAATGTGGCCAAAGGTACAGATGTGTATGTCCAAGTTAAAGGAAACGCCAAGCTGTCATCTTCTAATGCATTCATCAAATATATAGCTACAAACGAGGCATAATGATCCTATATGTACATACAGCTAGCCTAAACAGCACGTTAGCATGGATTAGCTTGCAGTCATGCACTGACCAAATATGCCTGATTAGCACTCCACACAAGTCAATAACATCACCAAAGCTCACCTTTGTGCATTTACGCACAATATAAAAGGTTTACTGGACAAAATGAGACAAAGTAGTGGTATACAACATGTCTTTCTGTGGAAGCAACAGAGATAGTTGTACTGGTAAACAAACCACGGTGAGTTCAAGGACCGCCAAAACTAGTAGGACAAACCGATGCTCGCCAAATACTCTCATCAGTGAAGCATGTTTAACATTGACAGTGGGATTGCTAACATTTATGTAGGTTTGTGTCATGTTTTTCCTTCTAAAGAAACAATATTCAAACTGAAAATATATTTTTCTATGTTCATACATTTTTGAAAAAGCTCCAAAGAGCCACTAAGACGGCGCTAAAGAGCTGCATGTGACTCTAGAGCCACGGGATATAGAAGGAAGTGATAATAAATATTCATCTATCCATTAATTGGCCATGTATACTTATTTGACATTGTTTTATGCATGTAAAACTATGATTATTCTCTACAAAATGTTTTTAGTGCTAATATTTTCATTGGATTTACATGATTTCTTATGGGGAACATTGCTTCAGTTTTTTTTTTAACTATCTGTCACATGTACACTGCAGAGTAAATGCGTAACGAGTACTAATCATGCGGTTAAATGGATCCACGGGAAAAACCGAAACTCGCAAAATAAGTGGTATGTTATGCAACACAAAGTCCTATTTGTTTCTTAATGCGTGTGGTTGGATGACTCAGAGCAGTTGTTCGATAAGAAAAGAACAGATTCTATGGACTCAAATCCCTTTTTGAAAACCGGTTCCCGTTATTGGGGCCACTATAGTAAAGAAAAAGAGTTGGTTCCTTATCCGAATCCCTAGGAACGAATCCCGTCCCACAGGAAATGCCCTGTGGGACATCACAGGAAATGACGTAGCTCAGTCATTAGGCGGCAGATACAGAAAGCAGCAAAAAAAAATGGACCGGAAAAAACGCCTCAAGGCCTGGCTTCCATCCATCCATCCATTTTCTACCGCTTATTCCCTTTCGGGGTCGCGGGGGGCGCTGGCGCCTATCTCAGCTACAATCGGGCAGAAGGCGGGGTACACCCTGGACGAGTCGCCACCTCATCGCAGGGCAAACACAGATAGACAGACAACATTCACACTCACATTCACACACTAGGGCCAATTTAGTGTTGCCAATCAACCTATCCCCAGGTGCATGTCTTTGGAGGTGGGAGGAAGTCGGAGTACCCGGAGGGAACCCACGCATTCACGGGGAGAACATGCAAACTCCACACAGGCCTGGCTTCATTTTACTAAAAAATATGACGAGGAAATGGCAATATGCAATTATTGCCAGGCTTCGCTCTCATGTAAAGGGGGAAGTAAAATAATTATGTTTAAAACATGTTCAGGCTGTACATAACCTGAACGTTCGAGAACCATGGCGTGTTTTCAACACGTGGAGAAGCAGCGAAAAAGATGACGAAGCACGCCCCTCTTCCTCTGCTTCAACCTGCAGCCCCAGTCCCAGTGATAGTGCCGGTGAGTAACTGACGTCAACTGTTGCCGGTTAATTTCCATATTCGCTCACGTTATTTTAGCCTTAAGGCTAAAATAACGTTACCTCTTATGTCAACCAGGACTGCAGTAATGTTAGCTAGACTAATGTTACCTAAGCATAGTCAGTGGCTAACGGTAACGTTAGCCTTTTTGTACGTGTCTGATAACGTTAACGGTATCTTGTAGCCTACACCACTCCAAAGTTTGCAGGTCTGTCTAATAAACTAGTGCTTTCTTTCTTTCTTTAGTTTATTTTGTACATGAGCACACTAACAGCATAACAAATCACAATTTCATATCATTTCACTTTACATCATGTCCGAAAAGGAGTAGGAAGAAGTAAAGCTTATTTAATCCTACCACTTTCCCACTTCAGAGCGTTTACAAATATATACATCATTTACTGACCTTTTTAGATTAAAATAACATCACTGAATTAGTATGTACTACAGTTTTGTAATATGTAGTTAATAAATTCAGTCATTATTAATAAACTGGGATGAAGAATGTCTTACTTTCAATAAGGTTGAAAGTATTTCTCATAATTCTTCTTTGTACTTTGTAAGCACTATTTATTTGAACAACCTTTTAAAGTGGATTATATAAGTACAATGTTTAACTTCATTAATAAATCCATTCCATCATTTATTTCTACATACTGATATGCTAAAGACATAGTAACAGACACCCTAGTCTTCACATTCAGCTAATTTCCCCCATAATTCTATGCTATGTCTATCCCTCATTTTCCCACACTGATGGACCCCAGAAGGTTTAGATGTAGACTGGAGGAGGATGTCGTCAAACCTATCTGTGTGTCCAAACTAGTTCCACGCCAAGTGAACGTGTTATTTCCACCGCTGGCGACACGATTAGCGAAGAGAGGGTCAGACTTGATCCTGAAAAAGCAGACATGCTAATTTTTCGGAAGAAGAGTTGTTGATTGATGACTGTGGCGTTCTTAGTGTCATAGTGTGTGTAGTTATTATGTTCCAATAGCAGCAGAATTGCACTTTTTGGAGAGCTGTATTATTTTCAGTTTTGTGCCCTAAGGGACTGATTTTATTTAACACTATTATTAGTTATACTCTTTTAGTGATCACAGAGACAGGTTGTTTTTGGGTTACGTATATATTGGTTTTTCTGAAAAATCCCACTTAATATACTTTGGGTAGTAACACAGTCAATTTTTTTTTTAATTTTTTTTTTAGGGGGGTAACAACAGTCAGTATTTATTTATTTATTTTATCATTTTTTTTCTTATAAAATAAAAGGGAGCTTTTGTTAAACCTAATATTGTGGTACAACAACCTATCTGGATTCGATAAGGGAATCGATAAGGAACCGGTTCGATAAGAGGATTTGATAATAGGCTCAAACTCGATAATTTCTTATCAAACAGCATCCCTATTGGTACCTGGTGATTTGTATTTGGGATCCGCATAGGTCTTGAAAATATGCACGCGTTTGCCATTGTCATTGCCAATATGCTCCTTGTTTTTCTCTATCCTAATCCATTCATCCTATGATGTTGCCATTTCTATTAGGAAGTATCTTACAGTTCTAACTTATATTTTTTAGTAGACTCGCTATGAAAGCGCTAAAAAATACCAGTACAACAAAGATGACGGGGAAAATACGCTGTTAAAGTGGAGGCATGTAAATAAGACCGCCCACAAGAGATGGAAACTTCAGACTGCTATACATCTTCGCCGACATTAAGCTCAGTAGATTCGAGCAGCTTGAGTGTATTCTTCGCATACCATAAATTTAATAAACCACAGCGGAGAATGTCACCTTTCATTTCCTGGTCTCAGACCGGAAAAACAAGCGCTTCGGGCACCGTTGGTCACAGTTTTGGAGTTTTCTAAACCAAAGGCTACACAAAGATGGCACCTCCGAGCAATTTCATTTGGTACTTGGTGTAATGATAAGTGTGACCAGTAGATGGCAGTCACACACAAGAGATACGTGTGCACTGTTGTTTGACGCCCATTCAATAAATAACGCTCTCAAGAACCCGTAAGCAAGAAACACCACAACTTTGATGTTTCATTGAGAATATCGAACATTACACACAGCGCTCAAAAATCCGCCAGATTGTTTTAGTAGGACTTTGGTAAGCTACGAAGCCTCACCGTTTCATGGATTGTCGGAGCATTACGGCTATCATAGTCAGACATACTGTGCTTCAACATACAGTATTATCATGGTGTGTGTATAGAAGGGCCCATAAATGGCACCTATTAGGAGACATTATCTGGCGTTTTGTTCCGCTATTTTATGCAAAACCAACTTTTCTTACCTATTGGTACCTGCTGATGTGTATTTGGGATCTGCATAGGTCCCGAAAATATGCGCGCGTTCGGCATTGTAGTCAATAAGCTCTTTCTTTTTCTCTATAGTAATCCATTCATCCTCCAATGCTGCCATGTCTAATATGAAGTAGCGTACAGTTGTAACTACCGGCACAACAAAGATGACGGGGAGAAAACGCTGTCGAAGTGGAGGCATGTAAATAAGACCGCCCACAAGCGATGGAACCTCCAGACTGCTATAGATCTTCATCTTCTTCACAGACAAAGCTCAGTAGATTCAAGCTGCTTACAGCGTATAATCTTCACATACCATAAATTTAATAAACCACAGCGGAGAATGTCACCTTTCATTTCCTGGTCTCAGACCGGAAAAACAAGCGCTTTGCGCACCGTTGGTCACAGTTTTGGAGTTTTGTAAACCAAAGGCTACACAAAGATGGCACCTCCGAACAATTTCATTTGGTACTTGGTGTAATGATAAGTGTGGCCAGTAGATGGCAGTCACACACAAGAGATACGTGTGCACTGTAGGTTGACGTCTGTTCAATAAATGACGCTCCCAAGTAACCATAAGCAAGAAACACCACAACTTTGATGTTTCATTAAGACTATTGAATATTACACACAGCGCTCAAAAATCCTACAAATTGTTCTAGTACGACTTTAGTAGGCTACGAAGCCGCACCACTTGATGGATTGTCAGAGCATTACGGCTACCATAGTCGGACGTACTGTGCTTCGACATACGGTATTATTGTGGTGTGTGTATAAAGACCCCAAGTTGGCACCTATTAGGAGACATTATCTGACGGTTTGTTTTGCAATATTATGCAAAACCAACTTTTCTTACCTTTTGGTACCTGCTGATGTGTATTTGGGATCTGCATAGGTCCCGAAAATTTGCGCGTTTGCCATTGTAGTCATTAAGCTCCTTATTTTTTTCACAATCCTAATCAATTCATCCTCCGGTGTTGCCATTTCTAATATGAGGTAGTGTACAGTTCTAACTACCGGTCCAACAAAGATGACGGGGAGAAAACGCTGTCCAAGTGGAGGCACGTAAATAAGACCGCCCACAAGAGATCGAACTTCCAGACTACTATACATCTTCTTCGCCGACAGAGTAGAGTCGAGCGGCTTAGAGCGTATTCTCCGCATACCATAAATCTAATAAACTATAGTGGAGAATGTCACCTTTCATTTCCTGGTCTCAGACCGGAAAAACGAGTGCTTCGGGCACCGTTGGTCACAATTTTGGAGAATGATGTTATGTTATGCCTTTGTACACCAAAGGCTACACAAAGATGGCACCGATACAAGACCAACCTGTACAGTACGCACACATTCACAGAAAATGACACTCTGAACTGGGAGGTGGTGGTAGTTTGAAATAAGTCCCAGACATCCTTCAGGCTTGGAAAGTGCAACAAATAAAAGCTCAGGCTACTGAATCTACTGCAGGCCAGTGATGCCTCCAGAATCACCTCTGAAAAACCTACCTACCCTTATTAAATGGTTTAAGTCGGGCTAGGCAATAAAGCAGAAAAAAGATTTTTTTTTCATATCATCCAATCACTATTTTTATTACATTGTTTTTAACCTGCCAGTTATAAAGCGTCTTGACTTAAGAACCAATAGACTAGGGAGTAGCTCAACATTTTATTAACATACAGCGTATTAACAAAGGAAATTAAATAAGAAAAACACAATAACATAGGAATGTTATTCAGCCTTCCCGGTAAGGTCTATTGAGGTGTACTAGAGAGGAGGCTACGCCGGGTAGTCAAATCTCGGATTCAGCAGGAACAGTGAGGTTTTCGTCCTGGTCGTGGAACTGTGGATCAACTCTATACTCTCGGCAGGGTCATTGAAGGTACATAGGAGTTTGCCCAACCAGTCTACATGTACTTTGTGGACTTGGAGAAGGTGTTCGACCGTGTACCCCGGGAGGTCCTGTGGGGAGTGCTCAGAGAGTATGGGGTAACGTCCTGTCTGACAGTGGCGGTCCGCTCCCTGTACGATCAGTGTCAGAGCTTGGTCCACAGTGCCGGCAGCAAGTCGAACACGTTTCCAGTGGGGGTTTGACTCCGCCGAGGCTAACCTTTGTCACCGATTTTGTTCATAACCTTTATGGACAGAATTTCTAGGCGCAGTCGGGGCATTGAGGGGATCCGGTTTGGTGGCTACAGTATTAGGTCTCTGCTTTTTGCAGATAATGTGGTGATGGCTTCATCTGGCCGGGATCTTCAGCTCTCACTGGGTCAGTTCGCAGTCCAGTGTGAAGCGACTGGGATGAGAATCAGCACCTCCAAGTCCGAGTCCATGGTTCTCGCCCGGAAAAGGGTGGAGTGCCATCTCCGGGTTGGGGAGCAGACACTGCCTCAAGTGGAGGAGTTCAAGTACCTCGGAGTGTTGTTTACCAGTGGGGGAAGAGTGGATCGTGAGATCAATAGGCGAATCGGTGTGGCGTCTTCAGTAATGCAGACGCTGAATCGATCCGTTGGGGTGAAGAGGGAGCTGAGCTGGAAGGCAAAGCTCTCAATTTACCGGTTCATCTACATTCCTATCCTCACCTATGGTCATGAGCTTTGGGTTATGACCGAAAAAGACAAGATCACGTGTACAAGCGGCCGAAATGAATTTCCTCCACCGGGTGGCAAGGCTCTCCCTTAGAGATAGGTTGAGAAGCTCTGCCATCCGGAAGGAACTCAAAGTAAAGCCGCTGCTCCTCCACATCGAGAGGAGCCAGATGAGGTGGTTCGGGCATCTGGTAAGGATGCCACCCGAAAGCCTCCCTAGGGAGGTGTTTAGGGCATGTCCGACGAGTGGGAGGCCACGGGGAAGACCCAGGACACGTTGGAAAGACAATGTCTCCCGGCTGGCCTGGGAACGCCTCGGGATCCCCCGGGCAGAGTTGGACGAAGTGGCTGAGGAGAGGAAAGTCTCGGCTTCCCTGCTTAGGCTGCTGCCCTCACGACCTAACCTCGGATGAGCGGAAGAAGATGGATGGATGGATGGATGAATGGATAACATAGGAATGTACCAATATATCACTGTTTACATGCTTTTAAGTAGAGCTGGGCCATATGGCTGAAAACTGTTTCACAACATACATTTTTTGTATTGATCGATATTGATAATTTGTATGACTTATTTAAGCCTGCCAATAAATACGGTAACACAATCTCCAACTTATCAAGTCTGCTGTTCATCAGCGGAGAAGGTTTCTGCTAGCCAGGAGGTAAAAAAATTGCAGTGGATTTGAAGGCAGTTGCAGTTTCGAGACACTAGATGGCAGTAGCGTCTAAGCCATTGAACACTACACAGAGTAGTTTGAGAAGCTACAAGTTCAACGGACACATTGGAAGTGTCAGCATGAACAACGAAAGTAAAGGTTGGACTACTGCAACTCACTTCTTTTCGGGATCCGCAGCAAGAACATTCAGAAGCTGCCTGTTCCACTCAGGACTGAATACAAAGTCTCCCTACTAACCCACCAGAGATTCCACAGCAAGACAGCGCAATGAAACTTGGTAGTTGATACTATGACCCCGTGGGGGACAGACATTTTCCACGACCCCCCTGATTTTAATGACTATTTACAAATAATAGTTATTTACAGGTATTTTACTGTACAATATACAATTTGAGTTATATTCTTCATATATGGTGCTGACGACTTCTTTTCATTTCTTTCACAAACTCTAATCCTTTAGCCTCCGTTAGCTCTGTACACGTGTTCTTTTGCACTTTCCGTATTTTTACGACTAAAAGGCGCACTCAAAATCCTTTCATTTTCTCAAAAATGGACAGTGCGCCTTATAACCCAGTTCGCCTAATGTGCATATTAATTCTGGTTGTGCTTACCGACCTCCAAGTAACTTTATTTGGTGCATGGTGTCATGATGAGTGCGACCAGTAGAGGGCAGTCACACATAAGAGATATGTGTGCACTGCAGGTTGACGCCTGTTCAATAAATGATGCTAGCAAGTACCCGTAATCAAGAAACACCAAAACATTGATGTTTCATTGAGAATATAGAACATTAAACACAGCGCTCAAAAATCCGTCAAAATGTTTTAGTACGACTTTGCTAAGCTACGAAGCCACCCCGCTTGATGGATTTTATGGCATTACGACTACCATTGTCAGACGTACTGTGCTTCAACATGCGGTATTATTATGGTGTGTGTACAACGACCACAAAATTGCACCTGTTAGGAGACATTAACTGACGTTTTGTTTTGCCATATTACGCAAAACCAACTTTTCTTACCTATCGGTACCTGCTGATGTGTTTTTGGGATCTGCATAAGTCCTGTAATTGCGCGCACATCCGCAATTGTAATCAATAAGCTCCTTCTTTTTCTCTATTCTCTTGTTGTGGGGCATTCATCCTCCGCTGTTGCCGTTTCTAATATGAAGTAGCATACAGTTCTAACTTATATCCGTCAGTAGACTCGCTTAGGAAGCACTAAGATCTACCGGTATAACAAAGATGCCGGGGAGAAGATGCTGTCAAAGTGGAGGCACGTAAAAAGATGGTCGGAAAGCGGCTCAAAGACTATAATCCATACAACATTTTGGCCAGAGAACCACAAGACATGTTATGTCAACCACAAGGAAGAGTTTCAAATTACAAAAAAAAATGTCATAATTCAACATTTAATGCACCTTATAATCTGGTGCGACCTTTGTTCAGAAAAATACGGTCCTCCTGGGTAGAACAGAGCCTGTTGATTAGGTCGAGCACTGTTGCCACCTAGCTTGTGTATTGTTCTAACATGAATACTGCAGTTTGCAGAAAAACATGAATACCTCTCCACCCTCTGGGACCCAGAGAGGGACAAGCGGTAGAAATGGATGGATGAGGATTGTGATGTAGCCAGAAAAATTAAAGGAAATTATTGCTTTTTATGTGGCCTTGCACTGCATTCTGTTATGATCAGCCTTGGAAGGATGCAGACCATAAATTAGAGCAGTTTTTGTAAACCTTTTAAAGTGTCTTTTTCATGTGTGACACTTATTTTACGAGCAGTTGTGAAGAGGAAGTCGTGGAAAAGGTCAACATTTCCTGGTGAAAAAAAAAAAACAGATTTAAAGCCATTTTAGGCACACCTTCTCTCCCGAGCCTATACGGATGTTGTGTGCGTGTGTGTCATCAAGATCACAAACATGCCTGTTGTGTAAATATGACTTTCCAGCATGAAGGGCTTGTCTCTTAAAGGGACCGATGCTAAAGATTGAGAGTTTCAAGGAGCTTTTTCCAGTGTCAACAGACTGCTGACAGTGAGGAATAGAACATCCACATATTTAACTTTTACCAAGGATTGTTTATATTTAATCCAGTCCGGTCAACAGTGTTTGCTCAGATATTTTGCAGGGGAAATGTGAGTTTTCGTGATTGTTGAAGAATTGGATTCATGCCAAAACTTGTAGGCGATGCTTTCCGTCACTTATACAGGTTCTAATCTAATGGAATGTTTTTAAATGCCACTTAAAACTACCGTATTTCCTTGAATAGCCGCCGGGGCGCTAATTAATTTAAAACCTCTTCTCACTCCTGTGCTTACCAAAGGCATGCGGTAAAAGTAAGCAAGCGCTAATTATTTTAAAACGTCTTCTCACTCCGGCACTATACATATATATATGCAAATATACATATATATACATATACACACATACATATACATATTAGAGATGCGCGGAGAGGCAATTATATCATCCGCAACCGCATCACTAAATTCGTCATCCACCTGCAATCCCCCCGAACCAACATTTCTCCAAGACACACCCACCCGCCACCCGCCACCCGCCCGTTGTTATATATCTAATATAAACGATGCAAGGCATTAGTGAGGTTAGAAAGTGTAACTCCCGCCAAATAGCAGAGACACAATGGCTTTCTTGAACTGATTTATTTGATGGCTTACTTTCCCTTCAAATTCACTGTGAAAACTGTAATAAATAAAGCAGGTTACAAACGTAAAAATAATAACATGCACAGCATGTGGATCAAACATTTTACCAAGTAAAATACCAACAAATGACAAATACCTTGTTGGCCATACCCGGAAGTAGCTTCCTTACATCCGTCGACAGAACAAACGAGACACATGGTCACACTTATCATTTCACCATGTAACAAATAAAAATGCTTCAAGAACGGTAAGCACAAGCAAAATTATTCCGTACATTAGGTTATGAGGCGCACTGTCGAGTTTTGACAAAAATTAAAGGATTTTAAGCATGCCTTATAGCTCGCAAAATACGGTACTAAAATGCAATGTAATGCCGAAACAAAGATTGTGAAAGACTGACAAGAGGCTCACTCTGTTCGTGGAATTATACGGTCGAACAAACGTGCTCAGGTGCTGAGAGCGATGAACAGAGTGAACCCTCTTGTATCCACTTTAAAAGACGGAGACTAACAAAAGAAACACTCTAGCGTCAGACTGGGCGATATATCGATATATTCGATATATCGCAGATTTGTCTCTGTGCGATATAGAAAATTACACTTATCGTGATATTCGAGTATACGTTGTCACGCAGTTGCTTTTAGCTGCGGGCATTACACTACAGGCTCTTCTCACTCTTTCTTGTCACTCCTTCTCACAGAGACTTAAAACAAGCGCACCTTCTTACATACGTCACATACTTTGCAACATTACACGCTCCCACGGAGCAGACAGTTGGCGACATGGTAACATTGGCTGTGATGCTAACGGTGCGGTGGGGTTGGTAATACAGGAGAGAGAAGGTACGAATCTGGTAACAAATCAAGGAAGAATTCATTCCCAAGAAAAACAGCAGGGGATCCATCGTCTGGCAGTGGTTTGGCTTCAAGCGGGAAAATGTTGAATGATTATGCGGTAAAAGCGTTGCTACTAAAAGTAACATTACTGCTAATGTGTAACATTATTTGAAAAGTCACCTGCTAAAGAATATTACGAAGCGCTTGAAACTCTGCATGTCAATATCTCCGTTCGGTGCCACGCCAACAAAATGCCGAAGCAACTATTCCCAGATCAACACCGAATTAAATGAATAGTCAACAACAGATGGAGCAGCAGGAACCTACTTCATAGTGAAGGACATACACTATTTGACTTACTATTATGCAGCTCATTTTTATTTGACAGTTATTGAAATACCTTGTGTGAAATGATGCACAAAAGTGCACTTTATTTGTTTTAAACTGTTGTAGTGGCGTTCTGTACAAAAAGCGCACTTTAATTTAGTGTTGTTTTGATGTGTCATCTTAGTGACATCATGCACAAAAGTGCACTCATAGCTTGTTTTAAAACGTCTCTGACAACTTTGCACTTTCTGTTTTGAAATGACATGAATGTTTGTGCCACTGCTTAAAGGCCTACTGAAACCCACTACTACAGACCACGTAGTCTGATAGTTTATATATCAATGATGAAATATTAACATTGCAACACATGCCAATACGGCCAATTTAGTTTACTAAATTGCAATTTTAAATTTCCCGCAACGTTTCTTGTTAAAAACGTCGCGGAATGATGACGCGTGCGCGTGACGTCACAGACTGTCAGGAAATATTAGCGCAGCACCACTTGCGGCTAAAAGTCATCTCTTTTCATCGCGCAATTAAAAAGTATTCTGGACATCTGTGTTGCTGAATCTTTTGCAATTTGTTCAATTAATAATGGAGAAGTCAAAGTAGAAAGATGGAGTTGGGAAGCTTTAGCCTTTAGCCACACAAACACACGGTGATTCCTTGTTTAAAATTCCCGGAGGTGAAGCTTTACTATGGACCAGAGCGATCAAGCGAACGTGGTTCCGGACCACTTGTCAACCGGCAGGTTTCGGTGAGAAAATTATGTTAAAAAGTCGCCTCTTACCGGAAATCTGTGGAGTTTGCGCCGTCCTTGTATCTGCCGTGACTTCCCTCAGACACTGGCCTCAAGACACCCGTGAACACACCCCTCCGACTATCAGGTACTATTTAATCTCACTAAAACACTAGCAACACAACAGAAAGATAAGGGATTTCCCAGAAGTATCCTAGTAAATGTGTCTAAAAACATCCGTCCCAATGCAATCGCCTTTTTATTTTAACTTTTTTATTTTATTTTTTTTCTCTAGTCCTGCGCTATCAATATCATCATCCACAAATATTTCATCCACGCTCAAATTAATGGAGAAATTGTCGTTTTTTCGGTCCGAATAGCTCTTGCTGCTGGAGGCTCCCATTAAAAACAATGTGAGGATGTGCGCAAAATTACAGCCCTCACCCTTGTGACGTCATCGTCTGCGACTTCCGGTACAGGCAAGGCTTTTTTATCAGCACCAAAAGTTGCGACATTTATTGTCGATGTTCTCTACTAAATCCTTTCAGCAAAAATATGGCAATATCGCAAAATTAAAGTTTAAAATGAGCATATATTAATTAGGGGTGTAACGGTACACAAAAATTTTGGTTCGGTACGTACCTCGGTTCAGAGGTCACGGTTCGGTTCATTTTCGGTACAGTAAGAAAAAAACTAAATATACATTTTTTGATTACTTATTTAACAAATTTGCTAAATCTTCCACCAAAAATAATTTTCTTAGTGGAATATTTGATGTGAAGTAACCGGAAACTTGGATAGATCAATAATTCATAATAACATTGATTTTGATTCAATATTATATTTTAAACAATGACAGTTTGAAGAAAAAAACACAACTTTGTTTTATTAGTAAACGTTGCAAGTTTTTCTAAATTACATTTAGCCTTTAAGATTTTTTATTTCACTTTTGTTTATGTTTTTGTTTATTTCAATAGTTTTTTTAGAATGTGCCGTGGGCCTTTAAAACATTAGCTTTGTGCTGCAAATGGCCTCCGGGGCACACTTTTGACACCCCTGCTATAGATAATAAAAAATTAAATCTGATTAATCAAAGGATAAAAAGTAGAGCCTGGCGACGCATGCGCGTTTATCATAACTCTCTTACTCTCTCTGTCTCTGCCCCGCCCTCACGAATGTTAACGCTGTGTGCACCACTTTTTTTTTTTTAACCCCTTTTTAACCCTGAATGCACATTGCCAATACATACAACCATAACTTCAAATGCCGGACATTTGAGGCATTTAAGAAACTCCACCAGGACAGCCCCGCAAAGAGGACATATCCCGTGAAAAGAGGAGGTGTGGTCAGTCTATCATAGCCCAGTCGTTGCTAGCATGCCTTGTGTTGTTGTTTTTTTGATTGAAACTTTTATTAGTAGATTGCACAGTACAGTACATATTCCGTACAATTTACCACTAAATGGTAACACCCCAATAAGTTTTTCAACTTGTTTAAGTCGGGGTCCACGTAAATTCATTCATGGTGCCTCGGTATGCATTGTTTACACAACGTGCGGTGCACTACTTAATATGTCCGTGTCGTTCGGTTCACCTGCGAACCGAACCGAAACCCCCGTACCGAAACGGTTCAATACAAATACACGTACCGTTACACCCCTAATATTAATGCAGTGTGAAAAAGAAAGTTTTAATGTAGACACATAGAGTCGGCATACTGCTGTGATTATATGCATCAAGTGTTCATTCAAGGCTAAGGCAAAATATGGATATATATTGTGTATCGTGACATGGCCTAAAAATATTGAGATATTAATAAAAGGCCATATCGCCCAGTTGTACTTTGGCATAGAAGTTTATCGATGAGTTCATTTTTGTTTAGCGTTTGATTGACTACCAGCCAATGTAATGTTTTTTAAAGCCATTTAAGGACTTTTAATGTTGGGGCCTTGTTCGGCCCAACTTGTGCTTGCTGCTCTCTTCTTTGCAACACATGCTGACAGCGAATGGAAGATTCCTAGTGTGTTGTGCATAAAGGCTGCTGCGTGTCATCGGCGCCACTCCCACACACGACAATGAAGACGTGCAGTGACATCATCACGCCAACTCTGCCTTCAGTCGGCCAGCTGCTGAGGACTGCGTGGTCTGACTGCATCTTTCACTCTCGTAGGAGTAAAGAACAAATACAATGACCAGCGTGCAGCATTGTATGCACAGTGGCGAGTGGTTTAATACACAATAGGGGGCGTGGCCATGAGCAAAAGGAAATATGATTACCTAAAGTCAACAATCATCCCAAGAATGCAGCCTATTGTAAACAAACACAAGGAAGTGTGTTGTAATAATTCTAACCTTCATGCGTCGCCTACATGTCTCTATTTGAGTGTTTCAGTCAGCAGGAGCCCACCACTAAACTTAGTTGGTGACAATCTAACCATGTGATGGTGACTTTTTTTCTGCAGAGTCATGACTGCCAAGCACAAATAACTGTGGATTTGAGGCTACCGCAGATGCTGCACTGGGTTCAAGAAGTCACATGGAAATACTCAACCAGGCCTCACGGTAGAGACTAAAAACACAATTTTTGCATAAACAAGTTTATGCTAACATGCAGTCAATATTCCGATATTGTCCAACCCTTAATTACCAAATCCGATATCAACCAATAACGATATATACAGTCGTGGAATTAGCACATTAGTATGCCTAATTTTGTTGTGAGGCCCCGCTGGATGCATTAAACAATGTAACAAGGTTTTCCAAAATAAATCAACTCAAGTTGTGGAAAACAAAATGCCAACATGGCACTGCGATATTTATTATTGAAGTCCCAAAGTGCATTATTTTTTTTAATTTGCCTCAAAACAACAGCTTGGAATTTGGGATATGCTCTCTCTGAGAGAGCATGAGGAGGTTGAGTTGGGCGGGATGTTAGCGGCGGGTATATTGTAGCATCCCGGAAGAGTTAGTGCGGCAAGGGGTTCTGGGTATTTGTTGTGTTTATGTTGTGTTACGGTGCGGATGTTCTCCCGAAATGTGTTTGTCATTCTTGTTTGGTGTGGGTTCACAGTGTGGCGCATATTTGTAACAGTGTTAAAGTTGTTTATACCACAACCCTAAGTGTGACCTGTATGGCTGTTGACCAAGTATGCATTGCATTTACTTGTGTGTATGTGAAAAGCCGTAGTTATTATGTGATTGGGCCGGCACGCAAAGGCATTGCCTTTAAGGTTTATTGGCACACTATACTTCTCCCTACGTCCGTGTAGCACTCTGTACAGCGGCGTTTTAAAAAGTCATAAATTTTACTTTTTGAAACAGATACCGATAATTTCCGATACCACATTTTAAAGCATTTATCGGCCGATAACATCGACAGTCCAATATTATCGGACATCTCGGGTAACAATCATTGGTTATTTCTTGTTTTAATGTGTTTCCATGTCCGCCTAATACAAGCAAACATGAATAACGCAACAAGAGAAGTATCCCACAAATTTGTTTTAAATAAATAGAATTATGTATATATTGGTTTTAATTAAATGAAAATATTTCTTTAAATACATTTAATTAAAAAAATACATGTACAGTACAGGTCAAAAGTTTGGACACACCTCATTCACAACTGATGGTCCCAACCTCATTGATAGAGCAAGAAATACCACTAATCAACCCTGATACGGCACACCTGTGAATGTGAATACCATTTCAGGTGACTACAACTTGAAAATAAATCGAGACAATGCTAAGAGTGTGCAAAGAACCTACACAGTGGCCTAGTGGTTAGAGTGTCCGCCCTAGGTTGTGAGTTCAAACTCGGCCGAGTCCTACCAAAGACTATAAAAATGGGACCCATTACCTCCCTGCTTGGCACTCAGCATCAAGGGTTGGAATTGGGGGTTGAATCACCAAAATTGATTCCCGGGCGCGGCCACCGCTGCCGCTCACTGTTCCCCTCACCTCCCAGAGGGTGAACAGGGGGATGGGGTCAAATGCAGGGGGAAAATTTCACCACACTTAGTGTGTGTGTGTGTGACAATCATTTGTACTTTAACTTTACTTAAAGCAGTAATCACAGCAAAGGATGGCTATTTTGAAGAAACTAGAATATAAAACATGTTTCAGTTATTTCACCTTTTTTTTTTTAAGTACTGTGGGGGGGGGGGGGTGGCCTGCGGGCCTGCCCCGGAACAGGGTGTGCAAGGACCGGCCTCGAAGACAGCGACAGTTGAGTAGATGGTCCGGGTGGGCCATGTTATCTAATCACCTGTCACCTTTATTAGCAGCAGGTGGAAAGAGACACGGGGTTGGAGTTGGAGTTGGGAGCTGGAGAGAGAGCGAGAGCGAGAGAGACACGCCGAAAACAGACTGCTGATAAAACAATTCCAGACTGTTGTGGTTAAATAAAAAAAGACTGCATTCAAACTGTCTACCGGGCTCACGGACGATCTTTCGGACTCAGGAGAACCCTCACGGCAAAGAGATATTTTACAAGTACATAACTCCAGATGTCAATCAATCAATCAATCAATGTTTACTTATATAGCCCTAAATCACTAGTGTCTCAAAGGGCTGCACAAACCACTACGACATCCTCGGTAGGCCCACATAAGGGCAAGGAAAACTCACACCCAGTGGGACAATGTGTTCATTCATAGTTTTGATGTGACTATCTACAATGTAAATAGTCATAAAAATAAAGAAAACCCATTGAATGAGAAGATGTGTACAAACTTTTGGCCTATACTGTGTATATTTTACAAATATGCTCAAAAAGGTTCATTAAGCCTCTTTATTCATATACTTTTGAAAAGTTCTTGTAATCAGACAATGTTTTCGGTATATTCGATGGAATTTTTACTCAAAACTCCATCGAATATACCAAAAATATTGTCTGAGTACCAGACATTTTGAAAATTATATTTTACTAATGATGACAAAGAAAAACAAAAATGTCATGCAAACTTCACACACTCTAAAATACATTAAAATATTTGTGTGTGTGTATGTATATATATATATATATATCAGCTGTTCAGATTGACTCTACAAAAGAGAAGTGTGAAATACTTCTCTTGTTGCTTTATTTGTATTTAACTTTATTAAATGTATTTATATTATCATTCAGTGTGGCCGGGCCGGTGCAGGAGGAGATAGAAAGAGAAAAAAGGGAAGACAGCGAGAAAAAAACAACAGCAGCAAACACAACAATAACAACAAAAACAACATAAATAGAGCAACATCAGCAATTGGGATATGTACAAATATGATAGTAAAAGTGATAGCAAAGAAGCAGTAAGCGAAATAAATAATACAGAAATGACATTGAGCAGTGTTACACTACAAATTGAGCAATACAAATACCAATAGAAATATCACTATTGATAATGGACAATACCAATAATTTACCTCTATTATCAACAATACAATTGTTCAAATGCAACAATACATATACGTAACGATAACTACAGATACAAAAGAATGCAGAAAAATGGAGGGAAAGAAAGAGAAGCAACCTATATTAACCTTGTAGATTGTTTTAGCGACAATAGGTTAAGCTTTCTCAGTGTGCCATGTGTTATCCAGTTTCCCCTAGGGCAACAACGTTAATATGTTTCCGATTGTAGCTGAGATAGGCGCCAGCGCCCCCCGCGACCCCGAAAGGGAATAAGCGGTAGAAAATGGATGGATGGATGGATTATGTGCATGAGTGTATGTTTGTATATGTGCAGTATGTGTATATGTATTTTTGTACAGTGAATGTGCATGTACAAACTTTTGAGTATGTAGGTATGTACTGTATTTGTGTATGTATGTGGGAGTGTAGGTACCTATGTATATATGTATGTATGTGTGTATGTATTAGTGGTGTGGGAAAAAAATCGATTCAAATACGAATCGAATTGTTTACGTTGTGCGATTCAGAATCGATTCTCTTTTTTTTTTTTTTTTTTATCAATCCAACAAACCACTACACGGCAATACCATAACAATGCAATCCAATTCTAAAACCAAACCTGACACAGCAACACTCAGAACTGCAATAAACAGAGCAATTGAGAGGAGACACAAACACGACACAGAACAAACCAAAAGTAATGAAACAAAAATGAATATTATCAACAATGAATATTATCAACAACAGTATCAATATTAGTTATAATTTCAACATAGCAGTGATTAAAAATCCCTTACTAACATTATCATTAGACATTTATAAAAATAATAAAAAAGAACAATAGTGTCACAGTAGCTTATATTTGCATCGCATCTCATAAGCTTGACAACACACTGTGTCCAATGATTTCACAAAGATAAAATAAGTCATATTTTTAGTTTTTTTAATAGTTAAAACAAATTTACATTATTGCAATCTGTTGATAAAACATTGTCCTTTACAATTATAAAAGCTGTTTTTAAAAAAATCTACTACTCTGCTAGCATGTCAGCAGACTGGGGTAGATCCTGCTGAAATCCTATGTATTGAATGAATACAGAATCCTTTTGAATCGGAAAAATATCGTTTTTGAAATCGAGAATCAAAAAAAAAAAAATCGGTATATTATCAAATCGTGACCCCAAGAATCGATATTGAATCGAATCGTGGGAAACACAAAGATTCACAGCCCTAGTGTGTATGTATGTATGCATGAATGAATAACGATGTGTATGTGAGTATTTGTATGCACAGTATATTTGACTCCCAGTGGGTTGAAAATAGGGATGGGCGATATGGCCTTTTCGATATTTATAAGCCATATCACGATACACAATATATATCTCGATATTTTGCCTTAGCTTTAAATGAACACTTGATGCATATAATCACAGCAGTATGATGATTCTATGTGTCTGCATTAAACATCCTTGTTCAAACTGCATTAATATATGCTCATTTTAAACTTTCATGTAGAGAGGCAAACCACAAGTAAGTCAATTTACGTGCACTTTTGTGCATGATGTCACACAAGATACTTAATAACTGTCAAATAAAAATGAGCTGCTATGTGGTAGGTTACTATGGATGTTATTAAATTCTTTTGTTGACTATTTTTTTTCATACGATCTGGAAATGGTTGCTTAGGCATTTTGGGTATGGCAACGAACGGAGGGCAGCACGGTGTGGGAGGGGTTAGTGCGTCTGCCTCACAATACGAAGGTCCTGAGTAGTCCTTGGTTCAATCCCGGGCTCGGGATCTTTCTGTGTGGAGTTTGCATGTTCTCCCCGTGACTGTGTGGGTTCCCTCCATGTACTCCGGCTTCCTCCCACTTCCAAAGACATGCACCTGTTGATTGGCAACACTAAATTTGCCCTAGTGAGTGAATGTGAGTAGGGATGGGCGATATGGACGTTTTTAAATATAAATGATGAATAAATAAATGGGTTGTACTTGTATAGCGCTTTTCTACCTTCAAGGTACTCAAAGCGCTTTGACACTACTTCCACATTTACCCATTCACACACACATTCACACACTGATGGAGGGAGCTGCCATGCAAGGCGCTAACCAGCACCCATCAGGAGCAAGGGTGAAGTGTCTTGCTCAGGACACAACGGACGTGACAAGGTTGGTTCTAGGTGGGATTTGAACCAGTGACCCTCGGGTTGCGCACGGCCACTATCCCACTTCGCCACGCCTGATATTTTTAGGCCAAATCGACACAGAATATGAATCTCGATATTTTGCCTTAGCCTTGAATGAACACTTGATACATATAATCACAGCAGTATGATGATTCTATGTGTCTACATTAAAAAATTCTTGTTCATACCGCATTAATATATGCTCATTTTTAACTTTCGTGCAGAGAAGGAAATCACAATTAAGTCAATTGATAAAAACTGTATTTATTAAAGTTATTAGCAGGTGACTTTTCAAATGATGCTACATTTTAGTAGTAATGGAGTCACTGCTCTCCCGATGTAGAAATATTAACTATAAAAAGCAGGCCATTTTATTTACCCCGGGAATTCAGTGCTATGATCTTCACAGCAGTGTACATTTCCCCAAGTGCTAACACCAAAGATTATTTGAATGCTTTGTACTGCTCCATCAATGCACTGCAAACTACACATCCAGGGGGAGTTTTCATCGTTGCAGCGGATTTTAATCAAGCTTACATGAAAACAGTTTTCCCTCATTTCCATCAATATGTGAATTTTGCAACCAGGGGTGGAAGCAAGCTGGACTTAG
The DNA here is from genome assembly GCF_033978795.1 of Nerophis ophidion. Classification (NCBI taxonomy): domain Eukaryota; kingdom Metazoa; phylum Chordata; class Actinopteri; order Syngnathiformes; family Syngnathidae; genus Nerophis; species Nerophis ophidion. Next base: position 49,239,538 of record NC_084612.1, on the reverse strand, counting down.
TTTATAGTAATATTAAACAGGCGTATAAAGGTGCACCACTCCCCCACCTCAGCTCTTCAGACCATATATCTGTGATGCTAATTCCTGCATACAAGCCCCTGCTGATCAGGAAGAAAGCTACAGTAAAGCAGGTGATGACCTGGCCAGAGGGAGCAATTGAAGCATTACAAGTCCGCTGCTGTTCACATTGATGACCCATGACTGCTTCGCCAGGTCCACTACCAACCACATTGTGAAGTATGCGGACGACACGACAGTAGTGGGCCTACAAGGAGGAGATCATCGTTGACTTCAGGAAGCACCAGTCCAGCCACGCTCCACTTTTCATTATATTGCAGATCACTGACAATATAACCTGGTCCCTACACACCGGAGCTCTTGTAAAAAGAGCTCAGCAGCGCATGCACTTTTTGCGTCGGATGAAAAGAGCATAGCTCCCTCCCCCCATTCTCACCACATTCTACAGAGGCACTATAGAGAGCCTGCTGACCAACAGCATCTCTGTCTGGACTATAGCCTGCAAAGCCTCAGACTGGAAGTCTCTCCAGAGAGTGGTGAGGACGGTGGAAAAGATTATCAGGACTACTCTTCCTCTTATCCAGGAGATCGCAAAAATCCGCTGCCTGACCAGGGCTCAGAAAATCTGCAAAGACTCCTCCCACGGCCACCAAGGACTGTTTTCACTGCTGGACTCTAGGAAGAGGTTCCGCAGCCTCCGAAGCAGAACTTCCAGGCTCTGTAACAGCTTCTTTCCTCAGGCCATAAGACTCTTGAACGCATCATAATGATATTATCCCCTCAACTTCCCCCCCAAAATGGATTAACTCGCTGGAATAAAAAGGTAATATAACATACATCGTTAAACCTGGATGCAAATGCAAAAGTGCAATATATTTATCCGTACAGTAATCTATTTATTTATATCTGCACCTTATTGCTTTTTTTATCCTGCACTACCAAGCGCTAATGCAACGAAATTTCCTTCTTATTTGTACTGTAAAGTTCAAATTTGAATGACAATAAAAAGAAAGTCTAAGTCTAAGTCTAATGCTACTTTTGGTAGCAACGCTTATGCCCCACACTTGACAAATTAAAGTTGTCTATTCGACATATTCCCGCTTGAAGCCGAACCACCGTCTGCTGTTTTTCTTGGAAATTAATTTTTCCTTCATTCGCACCTTCTTTGTCTCGTATTACCACTCGCACGGCTACGTTAGCATCACAGCTAACATTACCCAGTCTGCTACCTCTCTGCTCGGTGAGGGCGTATACTTATGTGACGTATGACGTGACAGTATGTGACGTGTGTAAGTTTGTCCGCTTGCTGTCAGTGAGAAGGAGACACAAGAAGGAGTGGAAAGAGCCTGTAGTGCAATGCCCGCAGCTAAATGCAACTGCGTGCGAACGTATACTCGAATGTCACGATATAGTCATTTTCTATATCGCACAGAGACAAACCTGCGATATATCGCGTATACCGATATATCGTACAGCCCTAAATGTGAGTGTGAATGTTGTCAGTCTATCTGTGTTAGCCCTGCGATGAGGTAGCGACTTGTCCAGGGTGTACCCCGCCTTCCGCTCGATTGTAGCTGAGATAGGCACCAGCGCCCCCCGCCACCCCAAAGGGAATAAGCGGTAGGAAATGGATGGATGGCTTTATATGTATTTATTTTTTTGTTTTTGTTCAGTCATTGGTGGAGCTCAGTATAGTATTTGAATGTTGTTTTTATTTTTGTTGTGAAGCACTTCGGAAATATTTTGTTGTTTAAATATGCTATGTAAATAAAGTGGATTGGATTGGATTGGATGGCAACGAACGGAGATGTTGACATGCAGTTTCAAGCACTTTTCCTTCTCTAGCGGGGGACTTTTCAAATGATGCTACAAATTAGCGGGAGGTGCTACTTTTTGTAACAACGCTTTTGCCGCATACTTGTCCGACATATTCCCGTTTGAAGCCAAACCACAGCCAGACGATGGACCCCGTGCTGTTTTTCTTAGGAATAAATTATTCCTTCATTTGTTAACAGATTGGCACCTTTTTTCTCTCGTATTAAAATTTGCACCACTCCGCTAGCATCACAGCTAATGTTACCCATGCTGCTACCTCTCATGCGAGGGAGTTTGATGCGACAGTATGTTACAAATGTAAGAAGGTACGCTTGTCTGTGAGAAGGAGACAGGAAAGAGTGAGACGAGCCTGCAGTGTGATGCCCGCAGCTAAAAGCAACTGCGTGACAACGTATACTCCAATATCACGATATAGTCATTTTCTATATCGCACAGAGACAAACCCGCGATATATCGAGAATATCAATATATCGCCAAGCCATAGGTGGAAACTTACGGTCATGCATAAATAATGATAAAAAAATGTTAAAAAACAGTATAAATAAAGACTGCTGAAGGACACAACGAGAGCGGTTTTAAATGCGGCAATAGTTTTAAGAGTGACATCACAGCTTAAAATTGTTTTTACAAAAGCAACAAAGAAACCATGAAATGTGACTTGCATAGTAACCATGGGCATATCTGGGTTATTGCAAATAACAAATACATGTAAGTCCTCATATGACTGCAGGCGTGATGCAAATCACAACCACGTTATGCCAAGACAACAAAAGGTCACACAGAGAGTACAGTTGGGAGCTCCTGTAAACTGCAGGCCTTACTTTCTCGGCTTACGCAGCCTTCCTCACGTCTCACCTCCTCGCTCTCATATTACACATCTGTGGAGAATCCAACAAGTGGGCCATGTGTTTGCATCATCCACCTCTTCCACTCATCCTCTCGACCGCCATTTATAAAAGTGTTTTGTTCCGGAGTCTTAATTTTATAAGTCAATGGGTTCATTAGGTGTGTCATCCCAAATATGGCCTTGATGCAATCATTTAGAACGTTTAAAAGTAATTTTAGTAAGTTCTACTGTGTTTGTGGCTTTAAAAAGAATGACTTGTCTTTGTCAACGCCTGTCTCAAAGCGGCAATGCTATGCGAGCTGAAGTGCTAACATTACAGTCACATGCTAACAACAACTTGGTTAAACTATTCGGAAAAAAAAAATTACAAAAATTATTAAACCTCAAGCTACTAGAGGTGCAAAAAATTATCAATGCTCTGATGCATCATGATTAGAACGTGGACAATTCTGAATCGAAATATGGAATATTTACATATGTTTTGATTGATTGATTGATTGATACTTTTATTAGTAGATTGCACAGTTCAGTACATATTCCGTACAATTGACCACTAAATGGTAACACCCGAATAAGTTTTTCAACTTGTTTAAGTCGGGGTCCACGTTAATCAATTCATGGTAAATGTTAAATAAAGTTAGACAGGCGGTTCTAAAATTTGGTATTAATGCAAAATGTTCGGTCTAGGTTTGGTTCTGGCTAACCATGGGAGAACCATTCGTTTCTCTAACGTTATGTGTTCAAGCTAGCCGTAGCGCTAAGCTAGCTTGAGTGTGAAGTAGAACAACATATGGTATTACAATGGTGTGTGTACATGGACCCCAAAATTTCACCTATTAGGAGACATTTTGGCTATCATAGTCACATGTACTGTGCTTCAACATACGGTATTACTATGGTGTGTGTATAAGGACCCCAAAATGGCATCTGTTAGCTGACATTTTATTTGGCTTTTTGTTTAGCAACATTATGCAAAACCAACTTTTCTTACCTATTGGTACAGACTCCAGCACCCCCAGCAACGACGAAAGAGACAAGCAGTAGAAAATGGATGGATGGATCGACAAGTCCCCAAAATGTGAGCTCATCCGCTTTCTTTTTCTGTATCCTCTCGTTGTGTTGCCATTTCTAATACAAAGTAGCATACACTTCTAAGTTAGATCTTTTAGTAGACTCACTATTGAAGCGCTAAAAATTATCGGTACAAAGAAAGATGACGGGGAGAAGATGCTGTCGAAGTGGAGGCACGTAAATAAGACTGCCCTCAAGAGATTGTCAAACAAACAAAATTTTAATTGAGAGAGGAAAATTGTAGTTGTCGGAGCATTACGGCTACCATAGTCAGACGTACTTTGCTTCAATGTACGGTATTATTATGGGACCCCAAAAGGGCACCTATTAGGAGACATATTCTGACGTTTTGTTTCGCAATATTATGCAAAACCAACTTTTCTTAATTACTGGTACCTGCTGATGTATATTTGGGATCTGCACAAGTCCCCAAAATATGTGCACATCCGCCATTTTAGTCAATAATATTTCATCCTCCGCTCTTGCCATTTCTAATACAAAGTAGCGTACACTTCTACCTCGTATCTTTTAGTAGACTCACTATGGAAGCGCTAAAAACTAGCGGCACATAAAAAAATGACGGGGATGAGATGCTGTTGAAGTGGAGGCAAGTAAATAAGTGTGCCCACAAGAGATGGTCAAAAAAACATACACTTAATAACATTTTTGCAATTGTTGGAGCATTACGGCTACCATAGTCAGAACAGAAACGTGTACCATATCTGATCCCGTTTTGATCTGATGAGTTACATTTCTTTGTTGTTATTGGTGTATTCTGCATCCCCAATGTCCATTTACTGTATTTAATTTAGCTGTTTTTTAAATGTGGTGGCGTATTTGTTTTTTACGTCAGAAATTATTAATTAAATCAACTGGGTATGTATTGAGTCACATGTAAATGATGCTACTATGGAAGAGCTAAAAACTAGCAGCACATAAAAAACATGACGGGGATAAGATAATGTCGAAGTGGAGGCTCGTAAATTAGAGTGCCCACAAGAAATGGTCAAACAAACAAACACTATTGCAATTTTTGAGAGAAAAATTGCAATTGTCTGAGCATTACGGCTGCCATAGTCGGACGTACTGTGCTTCAACGTACGGTATTATTATGGTGTGTGTATAAGGACCCCAAAATGGCACCTATTCAGAGACATATGACGTTTTGTTTCGCAATATTATGCAAAATAACTTTTCTTACATATTTTAAACTGCTAATATGTATTTGGGATCTGCATAAGTCTTCAAAATATGTGCACATCCGCCATTGTGGTCAATAATATTTCATCCTACGCTGTTGCCCTTGCTAATACAAAGTAGCGTACACTTTTAACTCATATCTTTTAGTAGACTCACTATGGAAGCGCTAAAAACTAGTGGCACATAAAAACATGACGGGGAGAAGATGCTGTCAAAGTGGAGGCACGTATATAAGACTGCCCACAAGAGATGGTCAAACAAACAAACACTTAATAGCAATTCTTGAGAGAAAAATTGAAATAAAGTTTTTCCTCTAAATCGTGCAGCCCTATTTCCTGATTAAATACTTAGTTTTCATATGACCACTTTGTATCCCTTCTTCTTGGAAACACTGAACGCAAGGCGTCATTCATGCTGCCTGGTATTCGTGGTTATTAAACTTTATACAAACAGTTTGGAGCGATGAGCTTGTCTGACCTGCCAATAATTTTCTCGAGGATGGTCAGCCTGTGCAGTACTGGTCCAAGTAACGTTGCCAACGCGTATTTAAAAAGTGCTTCATCCCTCTAACGTCGCCCTGGCTGGAGACATGACAGACAGTCAATATGACGCCGTGCTCTTTGCCAAGACAGTCTCTAACGCAAACACTACGACCTTGGTGACAGAGAGCTAATCTTAAAATAAATCTAATGTGTGACAGTCAGGAGGGTCCGACGTGTGATCTCTGATTTACAGACTCCGGTTTCACTTTAGAATCGCATAGTCAAACGTTGAGCTCAGTCTCATTAGGTCTGATTCGAAGTCAGAAGACAATTCTACCAGTTGCCAGCATGAAGACGGTCACTCGTACACGGTGAAGTCAGTCAGGAAGAGCAATGGAGGTGTAGAGTAGAGAGAAGCTGGGCTACAGAGCCTGTCTGGAGGCTGACACTAAGGCCAACAGTTTTATGTTAGAGAATAGGCCGCCTCGGCAATTCGCTTGACCCCAATTAGCTCTTTATTCTTTGGAGAGGAACACCAATAAAAGTGTTTCACAGCAATGCCAACGCAATATGTACAATATATATATATATATATATAAGGGCTGCAACAACTAATTGATTAAATTCGATTATAAAAATTGTTGGCGATTAATTTAGTCATCGAATCTTTGGATGTATGCAATGCTCATGCGCGGAGGCTTTTTTTAAATATTTTTTTTCCCCCCTAAACCTTTATTTATAAACTGCACCATTTACAAATAGCTGAAAAACAATAATCTAAATAAGTACAAAAACAGTACAAAACAGCGCCAGGGCTGCGCTGAGGCTAAGTCTCATGAGGTGGCAGTAAGCCAGCCAATGACGTGGTCACGTGCAGCTCACGTGACCACGCCGTCTCCTTTGTGGAAATGTTCAAAAAATGGCGGAGGGAAACAGTACGGATAGTTAAGCGGAGAAATATCTCGAGGTTATTGCTTCAATAGAGAAAAGTGTACGACATAAGTCGTCCAAAGTGTCAGAACACTTTACTTCAAAGACTTCAAAGAAGATATTTCCTGCAAAACGTTCAGCATGGACGTCGCGTGGCACGGAAGGACAACATTGCTTTGGCAGCACCTGAAGAAGATGAAGGGAAGAACTCACAGTACATAACTTTTTTAAGTCCATAGTCCGGGTATAGTGATCCGTTGTGTCAATCTTTGTGTGTTTTTAATCTTTTGTTAACGAGGACATTTTTTTCTGGAAGCGCAGCAGCAGGTGTTGTGTATTAACTTTCAGAGTGTTAGGAACTTTTTGGATAGTGCGGTGACTTCATTTTATGTGTTGTTTTGAGTGGCAACAGACATTCATAAGTTCAGCTTTTTTTGTGAGTAACTTTAACGTTATGTCTTTGTTGCAGCGCGGGGCTGATAATGTGTCTCCGGCACATTTGACTCCGTTTTCAGAGAGAAAACGCACGTATAAACGTAACGGACAGAAATATCTCAGGTTGGTTTCATAATGGATCAATGTAGCCGGGCCCAATTAGGCTATATCAATCTATTTAGACTTGAGTGACGCTTTAGTATAACTAAACGTTATGAAGGTGTTGGAATATTACATGCTGTTATTCAGAGGTAGCCTAAAGTGAATCCTTTATTATTCAAAACAGAAACGTGTACTATATCTGATCCCGTTTTGATCTGATGAGTTACATTTCTGTGTTGTTATTGGTGTATTCTGCAACTCCAATGTTCATTTACTAAATTAAGCTGTTTTTTTAATGTGGTGGCTTATTTGTCGGAAATTATTAATTAAATCAAGTGGGTATGTATTGAGTTATATGTAAATGATGCTACTATGTACATTCATAATATGGTTTCTCTCATTTCAGAAAGAAACAAGGCAGCATTAGAGACTTAGTACAAAGGAAGGTGTGCACACCACAGCAAGCGGCTGCACTGATACAAAGGAAGGTGTGCACACCACAGCAAGCGACTGCACTGATTGATGCTATCTTGAATATGTTGCTAACTGACATGAGGCGACTATCAATGGTGGAGGATGAAGGTTTTAGACAAATGATTCACGTCCTCAACCCTGGTTACACTCTTCCCTCGAGGAACCATTTTATCAAACTGATGGAGAGGAAGTACGAGCGGACATTCCATGCAGTGTAGACTGACATACAGTAAAAGCCACCCAGAGCAAAATTGCTCTCACTACTGATGTGTGGACAAGTGTAGCCTACCCTGGCAATACATGCCACTACATTGGAGAGGAATGGAACATGAAGTCAATCTGCCTTACGACCATGCCACTAGAGGAAAGACATTCAGCATCCAACATTGCAGAATGTTTGGAATAGGTAGTAGCCAGGTTTGAAATTCCCCTAAGCAAAATTATGGCTATTGTGCAGGACAATGGTGCACTTTATATATAAAAAAAAAAGAATAAAAATAAAAAAAACATTTTTGTAAAACTTGCCTTGTTTTACCTGGCAAGTCGAAAGAACATGGTGCCAGAACAATTTCCCTTGTGGATCATTAAAGTTTGTCTAAGTCTAAGTATGCTGTTTTTTAAATTAAAGTATTGGAAAGGATAGAAATGTAGTTTGTCTCTTGTATCCGATTATTAATCGATTAATCAAAGTAATAATCGACAGATTAATCGATTATTAAATTAATCGTTAGTTGCAGCCCTAACACATATACACACACACAAACACACTATATATATATATACATACATACATATATATATATATATATATATATATATACACGCGTATATATATATATATATATATATATATATATATATATATATATATATATATATATATATATATATATATATATATATACACACATGTATATACATATATATACACACATACATAAATATATATATACATACATATATATACATACATACATATATGTATAATATATACACACACACACACACACACATCTATATATATATATAAAATATATTTCAGATGTGAAAAGCTAACGCCATGGAATGATTGTTTCTGAATATATATTAAATAAGCTGTAAACAATGACGTCAAATATCACTGCAAAGCCGTGATGACATTGTTGAGCTTTGTGCTAATGCATCGCTTCGCCTCACGCTCCCACTGGCAATGTGTCATGTCAGCATCAGTGTGTGCAGACTGGGAGGACAGACTCCCATCACCCAATATGCACCGCCCACTGGGGAGCCACAGGATCAGGGTGGTAGAAAACTCATGCAGAGGAAATGTGTTAGTGGCTAAAGAAACCGCTCCCTCTGAACATGGTCCAAAAAGATCTCCTTGGTGTCTCGCCGAATTTAGTGTCTGACAACGCGACGGCACTGAAGTCAGAGACAGCGTTATCAGACACCAGATAAAGTCATGCTTGCTTTCACAACAATATAAGACGACTGATACCTTCCCTGAGAACAGGGTTGTCAAACAAAAAATTGGTGGTCTGAATGTGTCCACTAGATGTCGCAATAGCCATTATTTGTATGTGCCATGTCTTGATTGTCGAAGATGTCTGTCATGTAAACTGTGACATCAGTTTGTTTTTTGCTCAATTAGGTTCATAAGTCTTCTTATTCATATACTTTTCAAATTTTATTGTAATCAGACCACATTTCTACTTTTGATAATCTGTACTTCTCGTGTTGTACCTATAACTGGGGACACATTTTATGGGGGCACGTAAAGATACTAAAATTATACATATGATCAATGAAACAAGTCCAAATTCACAAGTTTTGTTATAGATGATGCTACAAATGTACAGAATAAACCACATGATGAAAAAATGGGTGTCGTACATCCGTAAACAAACGTGAGTGTTTTCTAATCATGGTAGATTCTGCAACAAACAACAAAGATAACTATTTTTGGACCAATGAGGATTCACAACCTTATGATTTTGAAGCTGAATATACTGAGAATGATCTACTGCTTGTAGAAGTGAGCACAAAGGAAGAGTGAGACGTTGGAACAGATGGAAGCCAAGAGAGTGAGATGAAAGTGACTCGAAGCTACAAAATGTGGAATTCGAATACATGCTATTTCAACATAAATGGAGTGCTCAGCCCAATAAACCGGAAACAACGTAACCGGCCAGTTGCACCACACTCGATGGACAAGATGTTAGTACTTCAGTTGAGGAAAATGAGTAAATTACATTATCAGCATGCTATAATTTGATATTGATATTATTTTTCATTTCATCTTATGATGGATTAAAAATGAACACCGGGAGCATTTTAAGACTCAATTCCACCTATTTGACTGATGAACAATAATCACATAATTTATTCAGAAAGTACATTTTCTGAATCTGCTTGGTCGATTTTTAAACAAGGAAAACAATCTAAAGTTGTCTTAATTTTTTCAAGTTATTCTGTTATGATTTTACTAGTTTTTCTCCATGTGGCCCTTGTGCAAAAATGAATGTGACACCCTTGCCTTAGGGCCATTTGAATAAAGGCAGGCATGGTTAGGAATCATTTGAATGAACGACAACAACGCAAAGGGTTGCTCATGCAAATATTCCTATTGTTGTCTGTTAAGTTGCATTACGCAACGGAGTGAGTGATTTTTTTTTTTGTTTTGACTCTTGCTACATTTGAAAATGTCCCTAAATTCAACCACATGTAAGCGATCCACTATGTAGAATTTGCTCCGCAATTCACTTTCGGATGGTCGGGCCTTGACGGAGCTCCACTGCTTCTATGCGAACTATGTTTACGTCAACTGTTTTGGCAATACAGAACTTCACCATGACCTCTGAGGGCATTTGGGAACGTACTTGCAGTACCATTCCAGTTAAGCAAACACACGTCTCTTGCTATCTATTTACGATTTACAAGCAAAACATGCGTTTGTTTAATTTAAACATTTACTTTTAATTATTACAGCAGGCTTTACACAATGTTGGTTTAAAAGTAGTTAAAGTTGGCTTATTGCATACACATATGCAAATAAGATGAAAACTGCGCCTACGTGCAAAAGTAATTTGACAGAATATTTACTATTTTCTGATGGCTGGTTAATAGGTCAAAAGGTATCGCGATCCCTTGATAATGTTTCAAATTCAAGGCCAAGGGGCCAGATCTGGTTCGTGTTATGTGGTCCACAGAAGCCTGGAAACTTCACCTTCACCTTTCTTACTAAACATGATTGTTTTTTCAATTGTCGCAGAAAAAAATGCATTTGTATGTCTATTAAACTTCAATATAATCTGATCATGCTAAAATCATTAACAAATATTTTTTGTAAAATAACTACTTAAATATTTACCAGTCACCCACACTTATGACTTTAAAGCAACTTACCCATCAATTAGTTTTGTAAAAAAAAAAAAATAATAATATATATATAACAAGTTGTGATTTTGATTTATTTAATTTATCTACATTTTATTTGTATTTACCTATTTTTATTCATTTATTTCTCTTATTTCTTTATTAAATTTTTGTTATATTTTGTGAGTGTTTTGGGGGAAAAAGGAAAACATTTGATAGCATTCCTGTAGCGCAGCGTTAGGGAACTTATGGTCTCGAGCCAGATGTGGCTCTTATGATGACCGCATCTGGCTCTCAGATAAATCTTAGCTGACATTGCTTAACACGATTAGTAGAGAATAATTCTGCTGGTAATCACAGTGTTAAAAATAACATTCTCGGGCATTTTAATCCATCCATCTGTTTTCTACCGCACCTGCTCAAGAAGTCCCATTAATGGTAAGAAGTATTTTATTCATATTGGTTAGCTTCAGAATAACGATGTTATTCAAAGGAATAAGAGACTTATTATGCTCTAAAAATGTTGGTCTTACTTAAAAATGCACGCATTTAGTTGTATTCAGTGTTAAAAAAAAAAATATGACATGGCTCTCACGGAAATACATTTTAAAATATTTGGCTTTATTGGCTCTCTATACCAAAAAGCTTCCTGACCCCTGCTGTAGCGTGTATTTGCCATGGAAACTCCACAAACAAATGTAAAAAAACAAAATAATAATCAAATACATAGACGAATGTGTACTGAAACCTCTTTTGCATTTAGTTTGACGGCTGCGGAAAAATTATAATGCTATTACACAGGCTTTACAGACAAAATTGAAAACTAATATATGAAATACAACTGCACTGTTTTTTAATGATGACAGAGAAACAAATACATGACATATTCTATGATAAATGCTCGAAAGTGCGGCTTAGAAAAGACAACATTGAAATAAACTACAAATACATATTTAAAAGCTCGAAAGTGCGGCTTCAAAACGACGACATTGAAATACATTACAAATAGCTATTTAAATGCTCGAAAGTGCGGCTAAGAAATGACACCATTAAAAGAAATTACAATTATGTTTTTAAAAGCTCGAAAGTGCGGCCTAGAAACGACAACATTGAAATTAATTACAAATATATTTTAAATGCTCGAAAGAGCGGCTAGGAAATGACCACATTTAAATAAATTAAATATATTTTTAAAAGCTCGAAAGTGCGACTTCAAAACGACGACATTACAAACAGCTATTTAAATGCTCCAAAGTGTAGCTAAGAAATGACGACATTTAAATAAATTACGAGTGTATCTTAAAATGCTCGAATGTGCAACTTAAAAACGACGACATTGGTGATCAAATCGAAAATAATAAAAGTCAAGGTGCATCATGGGTAAGTAAATAAAACGTCCCGCACTCATTGACCTCCCTTGACAACAATACACTTTTACTCTCTGTAAATAAATCGACAATTTAACAGGCACTGACAACTTAGCTACCGGCACAAAAACAGGTTTGACGGGCTTACCTTTCCAGAATCCATGTTGGTGCTGGCGGTAAGTCTTCTTTTGTTTTTAGTTCGTCTCTACTTTTCTTTAAAAAAAATATTAAAAAGTGATGGGCCAACTTCCTCTTCTCACAAAGTTGCTTGGTCACGTCTCAAAATAAAAGAAAATCTACAAAAAGAAAAAGTAACGTCTTTTTGTGGTCACGTTTTTCCTCTTCTAGAGATTTCCAGATGGCGGTTTTTGTTTAAAAAAAAAAAAAAGTCAAGCGTCTTTCCGTCTTCCTTTAAGCTTTCTAACACCACTTGGATTTTGTGAGTAAAAAAAAGTAAATCAAGACTCTGTTTTGCTCCTCTTTCCTCCTTCCTTGAGGGAAAGAAAGTTTGTCGGCCCTGTGGAAGGAGGCCGGCGAGGTTCATATATGTCATGCAATGACGCAACGCTTTAGGGGCGTGTCCTGCGGAGACACAGCCTCCTTCTCGGCCAATAGGAGAAGGCCTTGTTGTAGCTAAGAGACACGAAAGTGAGGGAAGAAAACCATTCCGACATCTCCCAGCAGCCTTTCAGTCTGGGCACAACTAAAATATTTATTCATGTGCCTGAAACATTCACTTTCTTACCACGCAATGAGACTAAAGTCTTTTCAAAGGGAAGCTATTTCTCTGCTTTAAAGCTGTCAAAATTACACTTTTTATTTACCCACAAATATAAGACATGCCTGAAAAGTGTATTACGCAGTGGTGAGTCGTCAAGGCCAGCCAGGCATTCCTTCTCTGCTGGCCTAACATAACCAGAATGATCATAACTAAAGATAAAAGTGTTTTTTTATTTACTTTCCTTAAATATCTAGAAGTAATTATATTATCAGAAACAGAAATGCGTTATTACTCCCAGAGGGGAAATAAACATTTTCAGCACAATCCCATTCAAGATCAGACAAACATTACGGGGAGACAGAACAGGATCAAACATTACAGGGAGACATAACAGGATCGCTGACAGGTCTGCCAACTTCCGGCACCCCTTACAAAAAAGGTGAGATACAAGTAAACAATGAGGGGTGGGGAGTGAGAAAAAAAATCAGCCTAAGCCTGGGCCACTGGAGAGGGGGTCCAGGCCGAGACCAAGGGTAAAAAATAGTGCTAAGTTTTTTCACTCTACCATATTACAATTACAACAGTAGTGAATATCCATTTATGGATGGTGATAAGTGAAAGGGTCCCCCAGATAAGCTAAAATAAGCTTTTAGCAGGGGGTCCAGAGGTCAGTATATGCACGGCATGCTGAAACATGGTGGCAAGCACAAAAACGCTAGATGTTAAACACAAAATTAGAGCCCTAAAGCAAGCATACACATACATACATACATCTTATTTGTGCTGTAAAGTTCTAATTTGAATGACAATAAAGAGGAAGTCTAAAGTCATACATTCATTCAACCACGCACAACCCAACAGTAGTCTACACCACATGAGGCATTAGAGATAGGTGGTTAATAGGTAGGATTTCATTTTCTTTTTTTAAGTTGGAGAATGATTACAGCATCCTGAGGCTCTCATCAAGCCGGTTCCAGATCTTTGGTCCCCTCCATACAACACTTCAAGCAGTACAAGCCAGTAGACAATGTTTACCTAATATTAGGTCAAAGTTAGGTGTGTTGTGGGCATGCTGGGGATGATTTTTTAATTTTTTTATTTTTTATTTTTAATTGATCTCAACTCTGTACACTGCTGCTGGAAATTTAATTTTCCTGAAGGAATCAAGAAAGTACTATCTATCTATCTATCTATCTATATATAGGAACCAAGCTACAGAGCCTGAGATTCAGCCTGTGGATGACTTCATAAGTTAGACAAGCATTGTGATAAATATTGAACTCTGTCAGTCTTAAGAGATGACAATTATGGAATAGATGTCGAGTGGGGGCATTAAACTTGGACCGTGATAGGGCCCGTATGATTTTCTTTTGCATGGATTCTAATTTGTGAAGGTAGCTAGGGAAGGTGTTACACCAGATGACATTACAGGAGGTAAATGTGGTTCAAAGAGAGTTTTGTATAGAGTAAGTAGAGCATAAAGAGGAAGATAAGGACGAAGGTGAAAGGACAGACCAACATATTTGGATAAAAACTCATAGCCATAGCACACATCCCTCTTACATGTGTGTAAGAAGGAAACATCAAACTTCAAAGAATACAAAGGACATTAAAGACATTAAAAGAGCAGAGCTGATGCAACCAGCCACTTCTACATACAGCTATGAATAAAAAGTAACCGAAACAAACACTGTGGTGGCCTCTGCGGTGTTCCAAGCCATCGTCTGCTCGGGTGGAGGGAGCGTGGCCAGAGACAGGAGCAGACCCAACAAAGCAACCAAGAGAGCCGACTACACTCTCGGCCGCCCACTAACTCGGCCGGTGATTTTCAGAATCATAAATACTTTAATAATCCCCGAGGGGAAATTGAAATTTCCAGCACAGTCCCATTCAAGAGCAGACAAACACTACAGGGAGACAGAACAGGATCACACAATCCCATTCAAGATCGGACAAACATTACAGGGAGACAAAACAGGATTGCGCACGGGTGTGCCAACTTCCGGCGCTTCTTACAAAAAAGGTGACAAACAGGTAAACGGCAGGGAGGGGGTGAGAAAAAAAAATTCAGTCTAAGGCCTGGTTTACATTAAACCGGATAAAGTTATCCAGGGTAAATACCACCTAACCTTATCCGTGTCCACACACAACAATGTCACAGTTTAAGACCACCTCCCCCCCTCCTTCCGCCGGCACAAAGTGACCTATTACGCATGCGCGGAAAATGCGCACGTCATAGTCACCTCCAGTGTTGCTTTTTGTGCAAGTTCTCGAGGTTAACTTACCTGAACAATATCCAGTGTTAAGGTATTTCAATTAAATGGAATTCAGTGTGCTGTGGGGCCCTATTGTAGTGAATCCCACCTGAGTCTGCTTTGCCAGTCAAAAATAATTCGTTGTTTTCTGTACTTTTCCCTTGATGGCCAGGTAGTACATTTTCGTTGACTCTCCTTCGACAAATGGACTAAATTTTTCGATAAGTAGAATCGCAGCTGATCTGAACATTCCAAACTTCTCTTGCCGTCTGAGAAGTGTTGTATCCGCAAATAGCTGCAATCGCTTTCCCCTAAGGTATTCATGTGTGATTTCCACAAGCGTTTGTACATGCAGAAGAAGGAGAAACACTAACATGTCTGGATGACTCTCCTCCATATTTCCAGTGGTTACGTAGCTCCAAGTTATGAAACCACAATTATGAAGGTGCTGTGGCGCGTTCTTTCTGACGTCACTTCCTGTGTGGGGCGCGATGTTTTTGGCGTCACTTCTTCTCCGAACTAAGTTTGTAAAGGATCAATGAGTCCATACAAAGCTAAGAGCTGGAGATTCAAGAAATACACGGCGCACTTACCTGTTTAAAAAAATTGTCCGAGGGGGTCCAGACTGAGGCCGAGGGATGAAAAACTCATAGTCATAGCACACATAAGCATCTGTGTAAGACGGAAACATCCAATAACACAAATTACATCAAAGACATTAAAAGAGCAGAGGTGATGCAACCAGCCACTTCTACACACGGCCACAAAAGTAAAACAACAACAAAAAATATATACACTCTGGTGGCCTCTGTGGTGTTCCACGCCATCGTCTGCTGGTGTTGGGGGAGCATGGCCAAAGAAAGAAGCAGACCCAACAAAGCAACCAAGAGAGCCGACTGCACTCTCGGCCGCCCACTAACTCGGCCAGTGTCCAGTACGCATGGATGAGCGAGGATACGTCCAAGGAGACCAAGGTGTCCGATACCTGCTCATTCAGCCAAGACACTGTGAAGCCTGTCTGTCCCGTCGCTCCTTGCTAGCTCCGCAGCCCTGTCTCTTCATCCGCATCTCCTCCAGTCTCTCCAAACGGACTCTGGTGTGGCAGAGACCCAGCAGCTGGTCTCCATGGCCAAAAGGCTCCCAGGAGGCAGATCCAGAAGTCCACAAAAAGCAACGCAGAAGTCATGAAAGTGCCACCCCTTGTTCCACAGTCCCAAAGTGTCCCCAACCAAAAGGCAAAATATATATATATATATATATATATATATATATATATATATATATATATATATATATATATATATATATATATGTATTTTTTTTTTTTTTTTAATATATATATATATATATATATAGGGCTTCACGGTGGCAGAGGGGTTAGTGCGTCTGCCTCACAATACGAAGGTCCTGCAGTCCTGGGTTCAAATCCAGGCTCGGGATCTTTCTGTGTGGAGTTTGCATGTTCTCCCCGTGAATGCATGGGTTCCCTCCGGGTACTCCGGCTTCCTCCCACTTACAAAGACATGCACCTGGGGATAGGTTGATTGGCAACACTAAATTGGCCCTAGTGTGTGAATGTGAGTGTGAATGTTGTCTGTCTATCTGTGTTGGCCCTGCGATGAGGTGGCGACTTGTCCAGGGTGTACCCCGCCTTCTGCCCGATTGTAGCTGAGATAGGCGCCAGCGCCCCCCGCGACCCCAAAAGGGAATAAGCGGTAGAAAATGGATGGATGGATATATATATATATATATATATATATATATATATATATATATATGGGGATAGGTTGATTGGCAACACTAAATTGGCCCTAGTGTGAGAATGTGAGTGTGAATGTAGTCCGTCTATCTGTGTTGGCCCTGCGATGAGGGGGCGACTTGTCCAGGGTGTACCCCGCCTTCCGCCCGATTGTAGCTGAGATAGGCGCCAGCGCCCCCCGCGACCCCAAAAGGGAATAAGTGGTAGAAAATGGATGGATGAATATATATATATATATATATATATATATATATATATATATATATATATATATATGGGGATAGGTTGATTGGCAACACTAAATTGGCCCTAGTGTGAGAATGTGAGTGTGAATGTAGTCCGTCTATCTGTGTTGGCCCTGCGATGAGGTGGAGACTTGTCCAGGGTGCACCCCGGCTTCCGCCCGATTGTAGCTCAGATAGGCACCAGCGACCCCAAAGGGATGAATGGATATGTATATATATATATATATATATATATATATATATATATATATATATATATATATATATATATATATACATATATATATATATATATATATGTATATATATATATATATATATATATGTATATATATATATATATATATAAACACATTAAAACATCAGGAACACAAAAGGATGACACAAGAGCACAGAGCTCCTGCCAACATAAGCCATTACAGCGGCGCCATTTGGAAAAAGATGTCCATAGTGGATCTAACATAATAGTGAGAGAGTCCAGTCCATAGTGGATCTAACATAATAGTGTGAGAGTCCAGTCCATAGTGGATCTATTGTGAGAGTCCAGTCCATAGTCGGATCTAACATAATATTGTGAGAGTCTAGTCCATAGTGGATCTAACATAATAGTGTGAGAGTCCAGTCCATAGTGAATCTGACATAAAATTGTGAGAGTCCAGTCCATCGTGGATCTAACATAATATTGTGAGAGTCCAGTCCATAGTGGATCTAGCATAATATTCTGAGAGTCCAGTCCATAGTGGATCTAGCATAATATTGTGAGAGTCCAGTCAATAGTGTAGGGGTCGGGAACCTTTTTGGCTGAGAGAGCCATGAAAGCCAAATATTTCAAAATTGATTTCCGTGAGAGCCATATCATATTTTTTAACACTCAATACAACTAACTGCGTGCATTTTTAAGCAAGACCAACATTTTTAGAGTATAAAAAGTCTCTTATTCTTTTTCATAACATTGTTATTCTGAAGCTAACCAATAATAAATAAAATTAAATTTTTGTTTGGCCATGTGCTGTTTGTCTTTTGGACTCTTTAAGTTCCTGTTTTCTTCCACTCCCTTGTCTGGTTTCCTTGGTTACTCATTTTGTCCACCTGTCTCTGGTGGACAAAATGCCGGCTCACCTGCTTCCCGAGCACTAATCAGAGGCAGTATTTAAGCTTGTCTTTGCCAGCCAGTCGCCCTGGCGTCAATGTGATCTTTTCGTGCTCTGTGCTGACTTGTTTTATGCCTTGCCATAGTTTCGTGCTTCATGCCATGCCAAGTAAGTTTTGTTTGATTAATGTTCATAGTCTGTTTATGCGTTAGCTTTCTTCCTTAGCCCAAGTTGTGCCTCCGCTGTGAGAGATTTTTGTTTGAATCTTTTTTGTAGTTTAAATTAAGTCATGTTTTTACCTAAATGCCATGTCCCAAGTAGTCTGTCTGCCTTCCTGGGAGAACCCCCCCCCCATCCCCCACCCCCCATCGTGACATAAAATACTTC
Source organism: Nerophis ophidion (assembly GCF_033978795.1). Lineage (NCBI taxonomy): Eukaryota > Metazoa > Chordata > Actinopteri > Syngnathiformes > Syngnathidae > Nerophis > Nerophis ophidion. Next base: position 49,220,964 of record NC_084612.1, on the reverse strand, counting down.
TTACCATTAATGCGACTTCTTGAACAGGTGCGGTAGGAAACGGTTGGACGTTATTTTTAGCACTGTGAATTATTCATAATTATCGTGTTAAGCAATGTCAGCTAAGATTTATCTGAGAGCCAGATGCAGTCATCAAAAGAGCCACATCTGGCTCTAGAGCCATAGGTTCCCTACCCCTGCAATAGTGGATCTAACATAATATTGTGAGAGTCCAGTCCATAGTGGATCTAACACAATATTGTGAGAGTCGAGTCCATAGTGGATCTAACATAATAGTCTGAGAGTCCAATCCATAGTCGCAACTGAAAAAAAAAATCCAGGATGGTGCCAGTATGTGCTGTGGCTTGCCGTCTCTCGCTGTCAGCTCTGTTTGTTTTTGTGCTGTTCACGTTTTTTGTTGTCCCTGTCAGCTTACTGTTTGTGTATGATCGCCAAACGCCGTTGGATCTGTGTCCCTCTCACACGGACATGATCAACTTCGACCTTGGTTTTTCGATGTCCAAGTCAGCGTTCTCACCTGGCCGGGTTCCTGATTTCCTTTTTCGCCCACTGGCTCCTCCCCCCCGGCAAAAGCGCCACCGGCGCCGCGGCAAACGTGGCGGCCAGCTGGTGAGAGTTAGGGCACTCCTGGCCCGGCTTTCCGTGGCTTCCCGAAGGAGGTATGGACCAGTACCTGGTTTCTTCCTGCACCCGCGTTCGCTGGATCCCGCCAGGTCCTGGATTGTTCCAGTCATCGGTCTGCAGGGGGAAGCTCGCCCGCCTCGCTCCTGCTGTCACTGCCCCCGGAGGCGCGGCGTGAATTCCCGCCACCTGCGGGCTGTGTGCCGGGCCCCACCTGGATTAGCAGCAGCATTGGAAGCGCCGGCCCCCGTTAAGTTCGGTCTTGTTAACACAAGATCCTTAACAAACAAAACATTTATCCTGAAGGATTTATTCGTCTCCCTCAGACTGGACCTCCTCTGTGTGACGGAAACATGGCTGAGAGCCGGTGAGTCCGCCGCTCTTAATGAACTTTCATCACCGGAGTGCTCGTATTTTAATTCTCCGCGGTTGTCCGGCGGAAAAGGAGGAGGATTGGCAGTTGTTTTTAAAAATGACTTTAAATGCCGTCAGATCCGCCTGCAATCCTCCTTTTCAAGTTTCGAACTCTGCATGTTTGAACTGGGTCTTTCTGATGTCGTCCTGTGTGCCGTCGTATATCGACCACCCAAATACCACAAAGACTTTATAAATAACTTTTCTGAATTTCTGGCCGAAATCCTCCCCATATATGATACTGTGTCCTAATTGTTGGTGATTTTAATATTCACACCTGCTGTCCAGACGAACCTTTATCCTGGAGCTTCCTGAATGTCATTGACTCTTTTAACTTTGTACAGTCTGTGAGTGGTTCCACACACGAACACGGGCATACACTCGATTTAGTGCTCTCGTATGGTTTATGTGTTTTAAATTTGGACATTTGCGACGCTGTTTTTTCTGATTATATGCCGATCCTGTTTGATATTCCCACTCAGTGTCCGGTTAAATTGTGCGCTCCGCCTCAACGCTCTCGCATGTTTAATTCGTCGTCTCCTGCTCTGTTCTCCTCCATTTTTTCAACTCTTTGTGATGATAATTCTGCAGCCTCTGTATGTCCGAATACTGAAGAGTTGGTTACTGGGTTCAACTCTATTTGTTTACAAACCTTGGACACGATCGCTCCTTTCAAGTGCCGCCGCTCTAAAGCCACGCCTCAGCCCTGGTTGAATGACGTCACTCGTGCAGCCAGGCGTGAATGTAGGAGAGCAGAGAGAAGATGGAAAAAAGACAGGCTGCATGCGTCCTTTGCCATTTTTGAAGAAAGCCTGCTTTCCTTTCAGATGACTGTAAAAGCAGAGATGAATGTATATCTATCTCAGATTATATCTTCAAACTGCAACAACCCCAGAGTTCTGTTCAAAACTATTAACACTGTCACTGATGCTCCCAAATCTCTTGGTTTTGATGTTTCTTTTCAATTCTGTGAAAATTGTCTCCATTTTTTAACTGACAAAATTGTGTCAACTACAGCCAGTTTATCCCAGCCTTCATATGACCCTTCTGTTCCTCTGCATTTCTCTTCTGTTTTCCTTCAGTTTGAGCCGGTGTCCTTTTCTTTTTTAAATGACAGTTAGTCATATGAAGCCCTCTGGTTCTCCTGCAGATGCCCTCCCACCTCGCCTGTTTAAGGAGGTATTTGCTACTATTAGATCAAGTGTCTTTAACATTATCAATAGTAGCCTCTCTTCTGGAATAGTTCCAGTAGAGTTTAAACATGCAGTGGTACGACATCTGCTTAAAAAAACAAGCCTCGACCCCTCTCTCCTCTCTAACCTTAGACCTATCTCTGATCTTCCATACATTTCCAAAATATTAGAGAAGGTTGTCTACAGTCAGTTGTTGCCCTTCTTAGAGGATAATGGTATCACTGAGCTGTTCCAGTCTGGTTTTAAAGACCTCCACAGCACAGAGTCAGCGCTTCTAAAAGTTTTTAACGATATCCTCCTGTTAACTGATTCTGGTAAATATGTTGTCCTGGTGCTTTTAGATCTGTCTGCTGCGTTCGACACCGTCGACCACGCCGCCTTAATCACTCGTCTTGAGAACTGTGTGGGTATTAAGGGCGCCGCCCTCAACTGATTCCGGTCGTACATAGCCGACAGGAGTTTTTGTGTAAAAATAGACAGTTTTATGTCTTCCACAGCTCCTCTACCACACGGAGTCCCCCAGGGCTCAATCCTTGCCCCAATCCTATTTGCGCTTTATATTCTCCCCCTTGGTTCTATTTTTAGGAAGTATGGTATTGCATTTCATTTTTATGCCAATGATTGCCAGATCTATTTTCCCATGGCACAAAATAACACAGTTCAACGTCTCATTGACTGCCTGCACGACATCAAAGCCTGGCATTCAGCTAACTTCCTGAGTCTAAATGAAGACAAAACAGAAGTTATGTTGTTTTGTCCAAGTCGCTCTCCCTCCCCCAACGTTGACCTCGGCACTCTGACCCCGTATCTCAGCGTCTGTGTCACAAACCTCGGGGTAAAGTTCGACTCAGATTTTAAATTCGAAAAACAAATCAGCAGTGTCGTTCAAAAAAGCTTTCATCAATTACGCCAAACAGGGAACGTGAAACCGCTTCTGTCAGGACATGATCTTGAGAAATTAATTCACGCCTTTATCTCAAATCGTTTAGACTACTGCAATGCCCTGTATGTTGGCATTAGCCAGGCCTCCCTCGCCTGCCTGCAGCTCATGCAGAACTCTGCTGCTCGTCTGCTAACACAGACCCGCAGACGTGAGCACATCACTCCTATATTAGCGTCCCTTCACTGGCTCCCTGTGCGTTATCGAATCAATTTTAAACTCCTTCTATTTGTTTTTAAATGTCTAAACAACCTCGCGCCAACATATCTCTCCGACCTCCTTCAGCCTTACTGCCCCACCCGATCCTTAAGATCAACTGCTACTGACGGTCCCTGACACAAGGCTGAAACTTAGAGGTGACAGAGCTTTTGCCGCTGCTGCTCCCAAGCTCTGGAACGACCTACCCCTGAGTGTTAGACAAGCCTCCTCTCTTCCTGTTTTTAAATCTCTCTTAAAAACATACTTTTATTCCTTGGCTTTTAACACTGAGTGATATCCATCCTGCAATGGTTACCCATTATACACCTGCTGTGAACCTGTTTTTATGTTTTTATGTTTTATTTATTTATTTTTTATCATGTTCTGTTTGTGTTGTGTTGTTTGCTCAGTCCTCGTATTATCTTTTAACCTGCCCATTGTACAGCACTTTGGCTACCCCTGTGGTAAATTTTAAATGTGCTTTATAAATAAATAAAGTTGATTTGATAGTGGATCTAACATAATAGTGTGAGAGTCCAGTCCATAGTGGATCCAACATAATAGTATGAAAGTCCAGTCCATAGTGAAAATAACATAATAATGTGAGAGTCCAGTCCATAGTGGGGCCAGCAGGAGATCATATTGAGTGGAGACAGGGCAGCAGCGCAGCGAGGTCCCTAACTGATGCACAGATGAGTGGTCCACCCTGGGTGCCGACTTTGGGCAGCTAGTGCTTCATCTGTGGTCACCGAATCTGAGCAGAGCAAGAAAAGAAACAGCAGATCAACTGGTCTAAATGGGGGGTCTATTTAAAGGCTAGAGTATACAAAAACTAATTGAATGGCACCTCTGTCGTGGCCTGAGCAACATAGCAACTTTAAGGAAGGTGGCAGGAACCCTGGCACGCAAAAAACTACAAATGTGCTGACCTGCTTTACGGTATACGTCACTCCTCTTTCCCCGTTCGTTAAAAAGACGAAAGTCCTCTGAGAGTCCAGTCCATAGTGGGAACAGCAGGAGATCATCTTGAGTGAAGACAGGTCAGCAGTGCAGAGACGTCCCCAACCGATGCACAGATAAGTGGTCCACCCTGGGTCCCCACTTCGGACAGCCAGCGCTTCATCTGTGGTCACCAAATCTGTGCCCCCCCTGGAGAGGGGGCAGAGCAGAAAAGAAACGGCAGATCAACTGGTCTAAAAGGGATGTCTATTTAAAGGCTAGAGTATAAAACTGTTTTTTAAGATGGGACTTAAATGCTTCTACTGAGGTAGCATCTCTGACTTTTACCGGGAGGGAATTCCAGAGTACTGGAGCCCCAATAGAAAATGCTCTACATCCCGCAGACTTTTTCTGGGCTCTGGGAATCACTAATAGATGGGAGTTCTTTGAACGCAGATTTCTTGCAATCAGCAACATAGGACGGAGCTAGACCGTGTAGTATTTTATACCTAAGTAGTAAAACCCTAAGCCAGTATAGGCGTAATATAATCAAACTTTCTTGTTCTTGTCAAAAATCTAGCAGCCTCACATTCCCATCATATTTCAAGGGGTACAAGTTCTGATCTCCACCCACCTATGAGTGATGGCCTTCCCGTTCCCACCTGAACTCCAACAATGGCTCATTGATGGTGATCTGATGATTTTTAACAAAGTTGGTGAGATGCCCTCCATTCATTCTCTCAGCTGTGATCTAGGATGTTTTTTAGCAAAAGGCTTGAAAAAACAAATGTTTCAACCCAAAACTACGCACTGCCCTTTGTTTAGGGTAGACGGATGGAAGGGGTCTGGCTAGGGTGTATTCAAAAAAAAAAAATAGGAAAAGAATTGTGAGCGGCAAATGGGAAATATTAGCGTGTTTGCACAGCGGAGGCAGAGGGAGGGTTTTTGGGTGTGAATCTAAGAATCTGCTCGCTGCCCATGTCATCTCCTGCCTTTGAAACATTGGAAAAACAATGACTTGGCGGGGGGAGGGGGGGTTGGGGGGGGGGGGGGGATTTGGACACCTGGACGTTACAACTGCAGGAAGTGAAAAAATAAACAAAACAAAACTGTCGATACTTCGCCGACCCACGTCAGTAATTGTTTTCTTTAATTGAAAGGGCTGTTTGCAACCTTCTCGAACTTACACTGTTTAAACAAAATAAATATAACAACAACACCCGCTAGCTTATGTTATGTTATATTTTATTTAAATTTCTACAAAACCCAAAACCAGTGAAGTTGGCATGTTGTGTAATTCGTAGATAAAAAATAGAAGACAATGATTGGCAAATCATTTTTAACTTATATTCAATTGAATAGACTGCAAAGACAAGATATTTATTGTTCCAGCTAAGAAACTTTTTTTTTTTTGTAAATAATCATTAACTTAGAATTTAATGGCAGCAACACATTGCAAAAAAGTTGGCACAGGGGCATTTTTACCACTGTGTTACATGGCCTCTTTTTTTAACAACAGTCAGTACAGGTTTGGGAACTGAGGAGACACATTTTTGAAGTGGAATTATTTCCCATTCTTGCTTGATGTACAGCTTAAGTTGTTCAACAGTCCGGTATTGCGGTATTTTAGGCTTCATATTGCGCCAATGGGAGACAGGTTTGGACTACAGGCAGGCCGGTCTAGTACCCCCACTCTTTTGCTACGAAGCCACGCTGTTGTAACACGCGGCTTCGCATTGTCTTGCTAAAATAAGCAGGGGCGTCCATGATAACGTGGCTTGGATGGCAACATATGTTGCTCCAAAACCTGTATGTACCTTTCAGCATTAATGGTGCCTTCACAGATGTGTAATTTACTAAGGTTGCAAATCTTTGGGTGTCCCACGATTCGATTTAATATCGATTCTTGGGTTCACGATTCGATTCAAAATCGATTTTTTTTTTCAATTTAACACGATTCCCGATTCAAAAACGATTGTTTTCCCGATTTAAAAGGATTCTCTATTCATTCAATACATAGAATTTCAGCAGGATCTACCGCAGTCTGCTGACATGCAAGCAGAGTAGTAGATTTATGTAAAAAGCTTTTATAATTGTAAAAAACAATGTTTTATCAACTGATTGCAATAATGTAAATTTGTTTTAACTATTAAACGAACAAAAAATATGACTTATTTTATCTTTGTGAAAATATTTGACACAGTGTGTTGTCAAGCTTGTGAGATGCGATGCAAGTGTAAGCCACTATTGTCCTTTTTTTTATTTTTATAAATGTCTAATGATAATGTCAATGATGGATTTTTAATCACTGCTATGCTGAAATTATAACAAATTTTGATATTGTTGTTGATAATATTCATTTTTGTTTCACTACTTTTGGTTTGTTCCGTGTCGTGTTTGTGTCTTCTCTCAATTGCTCTGTTTATTGCGGTTCTGAGTGTTGCTGGGTCAGGTTTGGTTTTGGAATTGGAGAGCATTGTTATGGTATTGCTGTGGATTGTATTCTTGGATTGATAAAAATAATAATAATAATGATAACCTTTCTGAATCGCACAACGTGACATTTGTGATTCAAATTCCAATCGATTTTTTCCCCACACCCCTATAAGTTATCCATGCCGTGGCCACTAATGCACCCCCATACCATCACACATGCTGGCTTTTACACTTTGAGCATAGAACAATACGGATGTTTTTTTTCCTCTTTGGTCCAAAAAACAATTTGGAAATGTGAACTCGTCAGACCGCAGAACACTTTTCCACTTTGCATTAGTCCATCTTAGATGATCTCGGGCCCTGCAATGCTGGCGGCGTTTCTGGGTGTTGTTGATAAATGGCTTTTGCTTTGCATGGTGGAGTTTTAACTTGCACTTAGAGATGTAGTGGCGAACTATAGTTACTGACAGTGGTTGTCTGAAGTGTTCCTGAGCCCATGTGGTGATGTCCTTTACACACTGATGTCGCTTTTTGATGCAGTACCACCTGTGGGGTCGAAGGTCACGGGCATTCAATGTTGGTTTTCCACCATGCTGCTTACGTATATAAGCAGCATGTCTATGTAGCTAATTTAGACACTTACACCATGTGTTGTCTTCATTATAACACTCATATAAGACTTTTAAAGTAATTTTGATAGTAGGCTAATAATATAACTAATATATACACTTACACCATGTGTTGCCTTAATTTTAACGCTTATACAGTATAAGACTTTTAAAGTCATTTTGATAGTAGGCTAATATAGCTAATATAGACACTTACACCATGTGTTGCCTTCATTTTAACGCTTATACAGTATAAGACTTTTTAAGTCATTTTGGTAGTAGGCTAATATAGACACTTACATCATGTGTTGCCTCCATTATAACACTTACACAAGACTTTTAAAGTCATTTTGATCATAGGCCAATCTTGCTGATATAGACACATCATGTGTTGCCTTCATTATAACACTTGTATAAGACTTAAAGTAATTTCGATAGTACGCTAATATAGACACTTACATCATGTGTTGTCTTCATTATAACTCTTATATAAGACTTTTAAAGTCATTTTGGTAGTAGGCTAATATAGACACTTACATCATGTGTTGCCTTCATTATAACACTTATATAAGACTCTTAAAGTCATTTCGATAGTAGGCTAATACAACTAATTTAGACAAATAAGGTGTTGTCTTCATTATAACGTTTATATTAGATTGAAGTAATTTTGACAGTAGACTAATATAAATAATATAGACACTTTCATCATGTGTTGTCTTCATTATAACACTTGTATGCCTTTAAAGTCATTTTGATAGTAGGCTAATATAACTGATATAGACACTTACATCATGTGTTGCCTTCATTATCACACTTTTTAAGACTTTTAAAGTAATTTTGATCAAAAAGAAAAAGGATAAAGGAAATAATTAGATTGATGGCACTCGACCTCAGAAGTTCCACTTTGTATAGAAAAAAAGGAATTTGACACTGTACTTCCTCATTCGCCATGAGATCAAACAGAACAATGCTACACTTAGTAAAAAAAAAAAGGGTGTTAATGCAATGTTTGAAACCAAACATATTAGTATTGTGACATAAAATAATAGAAGATCAGTTATTGGTCGAGCATAAAGTAAACAACCATGTTATTTTTACCTCGGACTTGAGCTACCTCAAATATGTTTAACATTGATATCATTTTTTGCCAGTTTGAAGATTATTGGAACCATTAAAGAAGTGACAGAAGTATGTCTGTCAGTCCATTGATGGATAATGGCTTAAAATCAATCATTTTAGGCATGTGAAATGTCCGTAAAAACTTGGAAATCCACGTTTTCAACCATTCATTTTCACATCAAATTATCACTAACATGTTTTTGTATTTTTTGTATGAAAAATCAATAAAAAGACAATTCACACTTAAAATTGATGACAATAACACTTGAGTTTCTTAGTCTTGTAATATTATTATTATGGGCCTGCTGCGATGCAAGCAGCCCATATTATTATTCCTCACACTTCAACTTTTATTATTATAGTTCCGCACATTTCTCTTCCGATTAATACGAGACGGCTCGGCCAACGAACCCAAACATATGTTATATCGTCGGAAAGGTCTCATTTGCGCCTACGGCCGTACTTTAAATTGCAACATGTTGTGTTACCATGGCGACGCTATTCACAAATAAAAAAAAAAAAATGGGCCAATTAAATGGGTACATGCCCTTTTAATGGACAATTGCTCTCAGACAAACGCCAAAAATACATACATTTTTTATTTAACGCTTAAATCTCTGGAGTCTACATCAACTTCACATCTATCCCTCATTTCAAAATCTTTTATTTTTTTTATGTTGTTTTTTTGTTTGTTTGTTTTCCGCCCTTTTTTATCAAACAAAACTATGTTTTTAATGGCAAACACACAAAATATGCAAAATCTTCCACCAAAAATATTTTTCTTAGTGGCGTGGCGCAGTGGAAGAGTGGCCGTGCGCAACCCGAGGGTCCCTGGTTCAATCCCCACCTAGTACCACCCTCGTCACGTCCGTTGTGTCCTTAGCAAGACACTTCACCCTTGCTCTTGATGGGTGGTGGTTAGCGCCTTGCATGGCAGCTCCCTCCATCAGTGTGTGAATGTGTGTGTGAATGGGTAAATGTGGAAGTAGTGTCAAAGCGCTTTGAGTACCTTGAAGGTAGAAAAGCGCTATACAAGTACAACCCATTTATCATTTATTTATAATATTTGATGTGAAGTAATGGGAACCTTGGATAGGTCAATAATTCATAATACCATTGATTTTGATTCAATATTATGTTTTGAGCAATGACAGTTTAAAAGGAAAAAAACAGCTTTGTTCTATTAGTCAACATTGCAACTTTTTCTAAATTACATTTCACCTTTATGCTTTTTTATTTCACTTTTATTATGTTTTAGTTCATTTTGATAGTATTTTTAGAATGTGCCGTGGGCCTTTAAAACATTAGCTGTGGGCCGCAAATGGCCCCTTTGGCACGCTTTTGACACCCCTGCTATAGATAATAAAAAATTAAATCTGATAAATCTACCACGTTTATCATCTCTGCTTCCGTAAACAATGACGGTGATGACGTCACTGTCAGCGATGCTAACTTGTCAGCCACTTCTTCAAAAGACTCCTTTTGAACACTCCTCGCACATTAACACTTCAAAAGGCAAATAACTGCCCTGTTTTTTGACCTGCAAAGTATGTTTTTGAGGTGGAAGAGTCTGCTCGGGTGCTGGTTAGCTTGAAGCTATCAGCTAGTCTGTCTCCATCCTTGAACGATGTGGATTCAGCGGGAGATGAAAGTGAAGTTTCCATGGACTCATAAATTCTAAAATAACTCATTTACTGGAGTTAAAAATGTTGACTTTACACTCACCTTAGTGTTTACCAAGGAGTCTATTTCCTTTTCCCGGCAAACCTCGAACCAACACTTCCTGTCAATAGCGTAACTTCCCTAACTTACCCGGAAGTCTCGCCCCCCCAGCCCAAGCCACTGGCTAACACCACGTAGCCAGCCGCTACAATATTTACAGCTAGAATTCACCAACTCGAGTATTTCATATATATATATATATATATATATATATATATATATATATATATATATATATATATATATATATATATAAATATATAAATATATATATATATATATATATATATATATATATATATATATATATATATATATATATATACATATACATATATATATATATATATATATATATATATATATATATATATATATATATATATACGGTAACTGAACCCTGGACCTACATTGAAAATACACGCAACCCTAATTCAAAATGCTGGACATTTGACGCGTTTGAAAAAAAAACGCCCGGACACCCCGAGAAAAGAGGACATGTCCTGGGAAAAGAGGACGTATGGTCAGCCTATTTAAGTAGGGGTCCACGTAAATCAATTCATGGTAAGTCATACACCTCGCAGCCCTGTTACTTGACATGTGAGACATGCTAACTGTTAGCATGCCGTCGTTAGCACATATGCTAAATATTACATTCTAATGTAGGCATGCAAATGTTTTAGGCTAGCCCTGTAGCTTATTTTGTATAGTGACACCTAAAACTCACGGATTCAGACACTCGGCAACAACTTCAAAGTACGGCGGCTTCTGTCGACCCCCAGCCAGAGGTTCAGGGCACAGATATCAAAATTTCCATGGGAATTTTCTAGTTAATAATAATCTGATTAACGTATCTGTTTATTATTGATTATTTTTGTTTATATTTATCATTGTGTACTGTTATTGTAATATCATTTATTTATAAATGACACATTACAATCTCTAAGGAATGTCTATGATTTTATGAATATGTTGTTGTAAAATGAATAAATGCATAATAATGGTATTACTGGTGAAACCATTATTGTTAATCAGACTGTTATCGCTGCATCTCGAGTGCACACTCCAAATACGTCAACAGACTGCATAAACATCGATTGTTGTGTTGGCTGTATTTCCAAGATAAAACTATTTGCAATGGAAAGAAAAATAATCCCAATGAGAGGAGGAAGAGCACCTGCCATGGGACAGTGCAGTCTGTTTATGTTTGCTTTTTAACAATAACAGACGTGTTTTCTGGAACAAAGACCTGAGTTCAACCACAACGCTCAGGATGCTACTCAAAGGAGTCCACTTTTGTCTCAGTTTTGAGGAATGACTTTAATGTACGTTTGTTGCCAGAGACGATTCTACCGGGCAGCACGAAAAAAAAAAATGCATGTTTCTACCGAAACTTGTTGAAGTCTTTCAAACCTGGGCCACTTTTCAACCGGTCTGTGCTGGTAATAAGAGCCGAGAGGAGCGTCCATGCAGTCTTTCACGTAGTCTCCTCTGCCATGTCCATCAACGGCCTTTGTGTTGGTGTTAATCTTCTCAGTCCACTTCACAAAGCACAGTGGGTTCCGAGTGTGCGCACTCTGTCTTTTATTAGAGGAGGTCACGGGGGGTGGGGTGGCGGGGGGTGGGTAAAAAGAAGTAGGGCCCCGGCACAAAACCTCAGTCATGCTTGACATTAGTGAAAATCTAGAGCGGAGCTTTCTCAAAAATATATGTATAATATATATATTTTTGAATAATTCGTAATAAAAAATAAAATAAATTTGATTTTAAAAAATTACAAAAAAAAATCGGGATCCGAATGTGATAAAAAAAAATTTTTTAGCACCCCTAATTATTATACACCGTATGATAGTTTGTAAAAATAACACAAATCCTTAAATATCTGCTGGTCATCTTGACTTACAATTTCAAAGCAAGTTATCCATCAAATTGTACGTACAAAAATCAAATTACCAAATGTACAGGCAATAATATAATGAGGCAATTATGCTTTTATATTCTTATAAGTTTCAAGCGGCCCTCTGAGGCCTTGACTGTGAAGTGGCCCTCCGTGAAATAAGTTCGACACCCCTGTTGTAGAGTATTTATCAGCAGCCAGCGAGAAGGTATATATTTATGACGTGACGGATTGTAAACAGAGGTCACAACACGGAAAGTGTACTACCTGAGGGGGTGTGGCTACAGGATAGAGTTCAATAAATCAACCAATCAATGTTTACTTATATAGCCCTAAATCACGAGTGTCTCAAAGAGCTGCACAAGTTGCCCAATGGGAAGCGTTTTCTGGGTTCTTAGCATGCGTGTTATAGAATTTGACATTTTCAATGATAATAATGTGAGGAAATGATCTAGTAAGTATTCTGTGGTACATTACAAGGGACATGTAAGTGTCAAAAAACAGCAAAGTCCTGATTTTTTAAACGTTTTCTTTAAAACAACGATTTAACCATGAATTGATTAACGTGGACCCCGACTTAAAACAAGTTGAAAAACGTATAAGGGTGTTACCATTTAGTGGTCAGTTGTACTGAATATGTACTGTACTGTGTAATCTACTAATACAAGTGTCAATCAATCAATCAATCAATCAATCTTACATCGCTGTAACAGAGACAAGAAACCCACTCCAGTGACAATCCTCTGTCCATACCTAATATCGTTATTTAGGTCTATAATCTAAGTCTTACCTCATTTGACTTGCACTGTGCTGTTTTGCTACCTTTTTAATCCCCAATCTCGCTGTTTCGAGTCGAAACCGGCCAATAGGAAGTGTTCTAGGGCATCCACCTGTTGAACGCACGTTTTTGCTGGAACCTTTGCTTTAACCCAAACATGCGTATTGAGTACGAACACTCCCAAGATTCCGGGCTTGGGCTGATCCAAGAAAAACAGATTTGTTTCCTGTTCTGCACAGCTTGGCTTTGGTTCGGCAAAACACAAACGCATCAAAGGTCTCCTTTCATCGTGGAGTTCATAGCAGTACTTGGGGGTTCTGTTGACGAGTGGATTGGAAGCAGTGTTTCTTGAAACAGTTAGAGAACTCAGCTGATATGAGGAAAGTCTGAAATATTGGGTGGCATGGTAGAACTTTGTTGGATTCAATTGATCAAAACAAAAATAACAGGAATGCAAGCTAATATTAGCATGCTAATGTTTTTCATGACAACAGTCTTAAGAGATTGTAAATTACATTTTTTGTGCCCCCTAATGGTTATGGTCTAAATTCTTTCAAAGACATGCTGGCATATATGAAATACTGGTATCCTCGAATTTGTATAATCAATAAACTAATGGTCAATGATTTAAAGGGGACCTCCATCCATCCATTTTTTACCGCTTATTTCCTTCGGGGTCGTGGGGGGCGCTGGAGCCTATCTCAGCTACAATCGGGCGGAAGGCGGTGTACACCCTGGACAAGTCACCACCTCATCACAGGGCCAGCACAGATAGACAGACAAAATTCACACTCACACTAGGGCCAATTTATTGTTGCCAATCAACCTATCCCCAGGTGCATGTTTTTGGCAGTGGGAGGAAACCGGAGTACCCGGAGGGAACCCACGCAGTCACGGGGAGAACATGCAACCTCCACACAGATAGATCCCGAGCCCGGGATTGAACCCAGGACTACTCAGGACCTTCGTGTTGTGAGGCAGACGCACTAACCCCTCTACCACCGTGCTACCCCTATTCTTAAAAAAACAACTTTTTTTACCTATTGGTACCTGTTTCTGTCTTTCTGGGAAATGCATATTTACCGAAAATTTTAAAATAAACCATGGATGCCTGGCGGATATATTTATAAAATCTTGCGTTCCTTCCATCTTCCCCAAACAAGATGTTTGGTATTTGCCCATTTTGTAACGTTTTTCCATTGGTGACATCAGTGGATATCTCCATATATGGTAATATTTTCCTTGAAGTATTTTTCTCTATCCTCTTGTTGTGGGGAAGACTGGCTCGTAAATTCACATGCTTCATCCACTGTTTCCATTTTTCTACTACACAGCAGTGTATAGTTTGAATGAGAGTTACCGTATGTTTAAAAGTCTAGAAAATGTGAACTTGGACTCCCTATTGGCGTCAATATTTGGCATTTTGACGTATATTGGTATCAACCTTTTTTATATATACAGAATATGACAACTACAACAAAACTACATCAGCACATACATACATATATACATATATATTTTTATTAGGGCTGGGCAACGATTACAAATTTTAATCGAAGTTAATCGCACTATTTCTCTGATTAATCGCGATTAACTGCATTGTATACGCAAAGCCCAATAATGAATTCAAAAGTAGTGTGTAGTGCACCTTTGGTGGAATATTCCCCCACATGAACAAAAGCGCCAAAACATTTGTTGTGCAAACACAATTTAAATCAGTCCTTGTTAAACAGTAGCAGTTAAATAGCATACTTTATGAAAATCAACTCAAAAAATGTAAATACAAACATTTAAGCTTATTACTACCACTGCCAGGGTATTTAAGTTATCCTGTTTGTTATGGAAAATAAATATAATCTACATACAAATCTCTGAGCCACAATCATAACATCTGAACAGGCAATTTCTGATGTGACAGCAGAAATTTTTTTTTTTATCAGGGATCTTATGTTTAAAAAACCTATATTATAGGTAGTGGGCTATTTTAGGGAATTTTTGATCAAATTATCCGTAGTAGCAATATTAATAATGTTGTGTTTATTCTGCGTAGTGCACTTAAAATAATTCTGACCATATCTAGGAATTGATATGATGGGAATTTTCCGATTGTTTGCTCGGTACTTTGATAAACTGAACGCATCATATACATGGTACTATATTGTGAAGTTGTGAGTCAGGGAATAAAAGAACTACACTACCCAGCATGCAACAGGAGTGACGAGCATGCGCGGTAGCCCGGTATAGGTTGTGTCGCCATGACGGCATCTTGTATGTTGTGATATGCACGCTCTGAAAGCAAACATTAAGAACTCAGCCAACACGCCTCGTCTGCATTATTCATAAATAGACAGACAACACATATACTCCGCTGCTTCACAGGCCGCTGGATGTAGCCGGCAAAGTATTCCCATGCTAGCTAGCCGGTCTAGCAAGCACGCGTCATTCAGTCCAAAACGGCCTGATCTATCCACATTCAGAATTGTCTGGCGGTCGTAAGTGATCCCGGAGTGACCACGCTGTAAGCCAGCCATGAAATTTGCAGAATTGTCTGGTATTTTTGCCAAATGTTCCATCTTTACCAAGAGCCCCTCGACGCCGGGCGACGCCATCTTGTTAAGAAAAGGCGTTAACAAAATAAAAGCATGTAAACAACATACGCAAATGTGCGATAAAATAATTGTCGGCGTTAATAGATTGATGAGTTAACTCATAATTAACGCACTAATTCGCCCACCCCTAATTTATATATATATATATATAATATATATATATATATATATATATATATATATATATATATATATATATATATATATATATATATATATATATATATATATAAATCAATCAATGATTATTTATATAGCCCTAAAACACTAGTGTCTCAAAAGGTTGCACAAACCACAACACAAATCACAATGACATCCTCGGTAGAGCCCACATAAGGGCAAGGAAAACTCACACCCAGTGGGACGTCGGTGACATTGATGACTATGAGAAACCTTGGAGAGGACCGCATATGTGGGCAACCATACTACACAAACATTTAGGATCGTTTTTATTAAGGTGGATGAGATTTGAGTATTATTTAGCTTTAGCTAAGGTAAGCATGCGTTTATAAGTTATTAAACCATCACTCTTGATGGTGCACCTCAAGTTTAGTCGTGCACCATTTGCGTTCTAGCTTTCTACATGATCATTTCTGAGCTCTAGTTTCTTCTGTAAACCATGGGGTACACCTTTTTGGAGCCTTTTTTAACTTCAGCGGTGCTATACTATCAATGGTTTCGCGCAGGGCATCGTTAAAGTTGTTAGTGAGGTTATCAATAGAGCCCACATACTTTGGGAATGGTGCCATTACCGAGGGCAGTAGGTCAGCAAGAGTTGTCATTGTGGCAGTACTAATGTTGTGGCTGCTATAGCAGTTATTATTATTATTATTATTAGTTTGATGAACATGAGTCTGAACCTCGAATTTTATAAGGTAATGACCGGACATTACTTTAGTATACGGGAGTATCATAATTTTGGAAACGGTGATAACCCTGACAAGCACTAGGTCTACCGTATTACCGTTGCAATGCGGGGGTTCATTTATTATTTGTGTAAGACCACAGCTATCAATTATAGTCTGGAGCGCTACGCATGGTCGGTCCGATGGGGTATTCAGATGGATATTAAAGTCCTCCATTATAATTATATTATCGGTGTGCGTCACTAGATCAGCCACAAACTCTGAGAATGCATTGATAAAGTCCGAATAGGGCCCTGGGGGGCCGTAGATAACAGCCAGGTATAGAGGCAGCGGTATGACAGACCTCATAGTAAGCACCTTAAACGATTCACATTTATTATTTATGTTAGGATTAAGGTTAAAGTTTTCGTTGTATATTAGTGCGATCCCCCTACCCTTTTAAGGGGACGGGCAATATGCGCATATGAGGTGATGCCTCATTTAGCGCAAAAAAGTCGTCTGGTTTAAGCCAGTTTCGCTGAGACCGATGACGTTAAGATTGTTGTCTCTGATGACCTCATTAACCAATAACGTTTTGGGAGACAATGATCTTATGTTTAAAAAACCTATATTATAGGTAGTGGGCTGTTTTAGGGAATTTTTGTTTAAATTATGCATAGTAGCAATATTAGTAATGTTGTGTTTATTATGCGTAGTGCACTTAAAATAATTACGACCATATCTAGGAATTGATATGATGGGAATTTTCCGATTGTTTGTTTGGTGCTTTGATAAACCGAACGCACCATAGTTTGCCACCTCAGTAGAACGCATGTCCAGTCAAAGCAGAAAAAACTTGTTTTAACTAACTGACTCCTTACCCAGTCTAGCAGGCTCACATCTTCCATTTTAATTTGGCTTCAGGATGGAGGGAAGTGGTGTTCTGTGGGGATTAGCCTTTTGCTTTGTTTTAGCCCCGTTCGGCATCCGCGTTTCTGCTTCCGATCATATATACATATATATATATATATATATATATATATATATATATATATATATATATATATATATATATATATATATATATATATATATATATATATATACGTATATATATATATATATATATATATATATATATATATATATATATACACATACATATATATATATATATATATATATATATATATATATACACATACATATATATATACATATATATATATGTATATATATATATATATATATATATATATATATATATACACAGTGGAGCAAAAAAGTATTTAGTCAGCCACCGATTGTGCAAGTTCTCCCACTTAAAATGATGACAGTGGTCTGTAATTTTCATCATAGGTACACTTCAACTGTGAGAGACGGAATGTGAAAAAAAAAATCCATGAATTCACATTGTTGGAATTTTAAATAATTTATTTGTAATTTATGGTGGAAAATAAGTATTTGGTCAACCTTTCAAAGCTCTCACTGAAGGAAGGAGGTTTTGGCCCAAAATCTCAGGATACATGGCCCCATTCATTCTTTCCTTAACACGGATCAATCGTCCTGTCCCCTTAGCAGAAAAACAGCCCCAAAGCATGATGTTTCCAACCCCATGCTTCACAGTAGGTATGGTGTTCTTGGGATGCAATTCAGTATTATTCAACCTCCAAACACGACGAGTTGAGTTTATACCAAAATGGATACATGGATGACACAGCAGAGGATTGGGAGAATGTCATGTGGTCAAATGAAACCAAAATATAAGTTTTTGGTATAAATTTTTGGTGGCAACTTGTCCGCCACCCCAAAAGAGACAAGTGGTAGAAAATGGATGGATGGATGGACTTGCATCCAACCTCAGTTTGTCTTTGCTTTGTAGTTCAGGGTTGATACTGAAATAATATGGTGTGAAAACATAAGTGAGCACCTCCTCGTTGTGACTTGGGCAGCCCGTTGAGACACTCGTGATTTAGGGCTATATATTTAGGAGCAGTATAGTTCGGTTGGAAGAGCGGCCGTGCCAGCAACTTGAGCGTTCAAAGTGCGGTCCCCGCTTCCGCCCTCCTAGTCACTGCCGTTGTGTCCTTGGGCAAGACACTTCTACCCACCTGCTCCCAGTGCCCTCTACACTGGTTTAAATGTAACTTAGATTTTGTGTTTCACTATGTAAAGCGCTTTGAGTCGTTGAGAAAAGCGCTATATAAAAATGTAATTCAATGCACTTAATAATTCACTATCTGAGTAAAACATTGATTGATTGATTAAGTTAAAGTTAAATTACACAAGGTGTGGTGAAAATTGTCCTCTGGATTTGACCCTTCCCCTTCATCCTCTGGGAGGTGAGGGGAGCAGTGAGCAGCAGCGGTGCCGTGCCCAGGAATCATTTTTGGTGATTTAACCCCCAATTCCAACCCTTGATGCTGAATGCCAAGCAGGGATGTAATGGCTCCCCTTTTTATGGTCTTTGGTATGACTCGGCCTGGGTTTTAACTCACAACCTACCGATCTCAAGGCGGACACTCTAACCACTAGGGCACTGAGTAGGTGATTGTAGAACTTTTCGTGTGTTTAGACACTGGCTGATGGACATGACCGCTTTGTCCCGACTTCTCCATTGGCTCACGGCTGATATGTTTGGTGGGGTAAGGTCTCAGCAGGCTGTCCTGTCATTGTTCTTGCCAAGACATTTGGACTGTAACTGACTGGCGGGAGCTAACGCCAAGCCATGCCCAGCCCTGACTACTAAAACCCTGAGGGATGTCCACGCTCTCAATGGGAGTGGACAAGGTAACGGGTTCTTGCCGGGAGAATTTGTCCCCAAAACCATGGCAATGGAAATGTCGACTAGTCAAAGCAGGACCATTTACATGTCGACAGCTCTTTGAAGCGCACAGGCACCTTGGACTTGTCTTTAAAGTCTTCCCATGCCTTTTCCTAGAGGGAGTAATTCCATTACAGACATATATCATATTTAAAACTGGCATTATACTAGCAGGGGGATGTCTGAAACGGACCCAGGTGGTTTTGTTTGGGACCCAGTTCCATCGTTGCAAAGTTGTTTAGCAGGCAGTCTTACTTTAGCAGACTCTCGTGGTCAATGTAGCCCCAATGTGGCCTCAATCCGTAAATGAACAAGGACGTTGCTACTACTACTACTACTACTACAAAAGAAAAGAAAAGTCACCACAACTTAAAAATGACTGTTTTTTTTTTTTTACAAGAATGTAAAGTAATATGAAGTATGGATGGATGTATACAGTGTAATATATTTGGGATGGTTGTAATCTTTTTGTGACCGTTAAGTAGGGGAACGGGTACATCAGCGTTAGGGCCTTGCATGGTAGCTCCCGCCATCAGTGTGTGAATGTGTGAATGTGAATGGGTGAATGTGGAAATAGTGTCAAAGCGCTTAGGTAGAAAAGCGCTATACAAGTATAACCCATTACATCGTTTGGCGAGCCTCTGAATCAATCTTTAATTTGTATATGTACGTATATAAAGGTGAATGTGTATATATATATATATATATATATATATATATATATATATATATATATATATATATATATATATATATATATATATATATATATATACATATATATAAATATATATATATATATATATATATATATACACATATATATATATTCACACACATATATATATATATATATATATATACATACATATAATATATATACTTATGTATATATATAATGTTATACATACATATAATATATATGGATCGATTACATATAGCCCATTATGGATTTTGTGATGAACTATCCACTCGCCCAAAGACTACATAAAAGTCTCATTCAGAACGCTTTGCGGTTTAGACTGAAGTTACATTTAATAAGATGTGCTGTGGCCTGAAACTGATACGAAAAGATCAGAATTGAAGCGCTTTGGAGCGTTTTAGATTGGCAAAAAAATTAATCCAGTCCGTATCACTTGAGGGCAAACAAATCCGATCTGAAGTGCGGTGCAAACCAGGCCAAGTAGTGAATCCGTTGATCAGGTCAATTAAGGACAATGTGATGCAGACTATGAAAAATGTCAACTAATGCACACCTGGATTCATTTTAATCATCCTTTGATTTAATCAGATGTCAAACTCTATAAGAGTAAAATGTGAACCTGTCTTCCACCTCCACCTAACAGCACCTCGTCTAAAAGTGGTAGGTCAGGTGTTGTTGTTCTTATCAGGAGACAGCGATAGCTTGGGCTATATATGCGCTAATTGTCAACATCTCCTGCCCGTAAACAGATAAACCTACACAGCGGTGGATATCTTTAGGGCTTTATCTTGAGGACTCTGCCGTTTACTTAACTTAACTTAACTCCATTTTTTGGGGCGTGGGGTAAAGAGAGAGAGGGGTAGTTCAATTGTAAAGACAGCCTGTGGCAACATTTTAAGTCTGTAACCGTGACAACAAAGCTTGTGTGAGTGACAGGAATGTTTCACTGCTGTTTTTCAACCCATGTGGGAGTGACCTGCTATTGGAAATCTATTATAGTACTCTACTAAAACTTAGTTATCATGTATTGTGTATAAAACTAAAATAAACACATTAAAAGCACCTTTTGAATACAGACTAACCATTGGTCTGACCTAGGGCTGTCTCCATACCAATATTTTGGTACCGGTATTGGTACGAAAATGTATTTTGGTACTTTTTTAGAGGCAGTATAGTACTGTACAACCCTACAACACACAGAGGTGATGTTTGATTTTGTGTGTATTTTTATTTGGAACATGCATGGATACAACATGATACATCAGACATGCATGCATACAACATGATACATCACAATTTACAGTTTCTCTATTCAACATGTTCGAAAAGGAGCAGGAAGAATCAGAGCTTATTTAATCCTGCACCTTTTCCTTTACATAGCAGTTGCTAACACTTTTGTTCACTTCCTGTTCTCAATGTATTCACAAGATGTGTTACTCATATTTTTAAGCCCGAGCACAAAGAGGATGAGCAACAAGTTTTAGAAGCTGAGTGATGGATTTAACTTTAGTACGACACTATACCATTAGCATCATTGCTAAATGCTAAACATACAAATTAACCATAATAAAACAAACACTTATCGTAAAAGTTCCACTCTCACTGGGATGCCGACTGACGGGACGCTCACATCATTTCGTTTGGATGAAGAATTAACAACAATGCTAATAAAGCAGACTTTGTGAGAGCCAACAATGATTACTTTGAGGAAAAAACACGATACAGGAACTTATACTTTTGAGTCCTTACCCAAAGAGGTTGAGCAACAAGTTTTGTATTTATATATATATATATATATATATATATATATATATATATATATATATGTATGTGTATATTTATATATATATATATATATATATATATATGTGTATATATATATATATATATATATATATATATATGTATATGTGTGTATATATATATATATATATATATATATATATATACTGTATATATAGGTGCTGTTCATATTATTAGAATATCATGAAAAAGTTGATTTATTTCAGTAATTATATTCAGAACGTGAAACTTACATATTAAATCAATTCATTACACACATAGTGATATATTTGAAATGTTTATTTCATTAAATTTTGATGATTAGTACTGACAATTACTGAAAATCCCAAATTCAGTATCTCAGAAAATTTGAATATTAGTTACGACTAGTACCAAAAAATATTTTTTAGAAATGTGGGCCAACTGAAAAGTATGAACATGGAAAGTTTCCGCATGTACGGCAATCAATACTTAGTTGCAGCTCCTATTGCCTGAATTGCTGCAGCAATACGGCGTGGCATGGAGTCGACCAGTCTGTTGCACTCCTCAGGTGTTATGAGAGCCCAGGTTGCTTTAATAGTGGCTTTTAGCCCTTCAGCATTGCTGGGTCTGGCATCTCGCATCTTCCGCTTCACAATACCCCATAGGTTTTCTATGGGGTTAAGGTCAGGTGAGTTTGAAGGCCAATCAAGAACAGGGATACCATGGTCCTTAAACCAGGTACTGGTAGATTTGGCACTATGTGCAGGTGCCAAGTCATGTTGGAAAATGAAATCTTCACCTCCATAAAATTGGTCCGCGGCAGGCAGCATAAAGTGTTCTAAAACTTCCTGGTAGACTGCTGCATTGACCCTAGACCTCAGGAAACACAGTGGACCAACACCAACAGATGACATGGCATCCCAGACCATTACCGATTGTGGAAATTTGACCCTGGACTTCAGGCAATGTGGATTCTGTGCCTCTCCTGTCTTCCTCCAGACTCTGGGACCTTGATTTCCAAAGGAGATACAACATTTACTTTCATCTGAAAACATAACTTTGGACCACTCAGCAGCAGTCCAGTCCTTTTTGTCTTGAGCCCAGGCGAGACGCTTTTGACGTTGTCTCTTATTCAAGAGTGGCTTTACACAAGGATTGTGACAGCTGAAGCCTAAATCTTGCATACGTCGGTGTGTGGTGGTTCTTGAAGCACTGACTCCAGCTGAAGTCCACTCTTTGTGGATCTCCCCCACATTTTTGAATTGGTTTTGTTTGACAATCCTCTCCAGGGCGCGGTTATCCCTCTTGCTTGTACACTTTTTTTCTACCACATCTTTGTCTTCCCTTTGCCTCTCTATTAATGTGCTTGGACACAGAGCTCTGGGAACACCCAACCTCTTTGGCAATGACCTTTTGTGTCTTGCCCTCCTTCTTTAAAGTATCAATTGTCATCTTTTGGACAGTTGTCAAGTCAGCAGTCTTCACCATGATTGTGTGTCATACAGAATCAAAACGGGAGACCCTTTAAAGACTTTTCCAGGTGTTTTGAGTTAGTTAATTAATTAGTGTGTGGCACCAGGTGTCTTCAATATCTGACCTTTTCACCATATTCTAATTTTCTGAGATGTTGAATATAGGGTTTTCATTGGTTGTCAGCTCTAATCATCTCCTTTTTGGCAAAAAACACTTGAAATGTATCAGTCTGTTTGGAATGAATGTATACATTCTACAAGTTTGACTTTCTAAATGGAAATAATGAAATAAATCAACTTTTTCATGATATTCGAATAATATGACCAGCACCTGTGTGTGTGTATATATATATATATATATATATATATAGGGCTTATATATATATGTGTGTGTGTGTGTATATATATATATATATATATATATATATATATATATATATATATATATATATAAATATTTCCACTCTTGCTGGGATGCCGACCGACGGGACGCTCACATAATTCTGTTTAAAAGAAGAATCAATCACAATCCTCACGAAGGGTTAAAAAAAATAGTTGCTGTTACTAGCATTTTTTGTGTCAAATCATGTAAATGGACTTTCTGGATGTTTTTAGAGAGTATAATGAGATCCAATTGTTAGATATCTATTTAGGATTTAGAATTCATAAGAAAACCCAATCATTTGTGTTTGTGTCTTACATAAGGATTGTAAATGATAAACACCACATCTCTTTACAATGTTTGCAAATTTCCAGTATGACTGCTCTAATAATACGGTCAGAGTGTAGGAGCATTACTCTCGTTACGTCTTTTGGCCGTGGATCTATGGAAATTGCCGAAGATATTCGGAGCGGAATTTTCAAAAGTCTGTGGCATTTGGTGACATTTTAGACAGTGTTGTCACAAAAAATTACAATTGTATTAGGTTCAATGTATACAGTGAAACACAAATAAGCATGTAAAGTCAACTTTAACATCAAACTGAAACGTAACAAACACTCATTAGCTCGGAAGCGAGATTAGAAACATGGCTGAACATTTCTATACTTGAGAGTGAGGATTTGCCAGTAGCAAAAAGGGTTCTTAGTGTTGAAATGGTTCTTATGGGAACCCGTAGTCCTACAAAGAACCCTTTAAGAACCCATACTCCCAAGAGTGTAGTTGCTGTCATCGTTTCAGATTCTTTCCCGTTTCCGTTATCCTGAAAAGAAGTCTGTCAAGTTTTCTGTAGCGTCCCCAGTGAGAAAACTTTATTTAACTGATAGTATTCATCTAGTGACCTTTATATAATATCATTTAAATGAAATAACCATCTGTAATTTCAAAAATGTATACGCATTTGCATAAAATTTGATGTACGGTATTACAAGGAAAAATATCATTGCTTCTAAAACCACGGACCAATGCCAGTCTGTGGACAGAGACGAACCAGGTTTGGGTTGTACCCTTTATAAAAAAAACTAGAACTGTAAAGTCCTTTATTTGGATCAACCTCTGATGTTTCCATGCAATTTGAAAGATTTGTTGTGTGACTGCTCCAAAACATTCACACATATAGTTTTTAGTCTTCTTCTCCAGATTTTTCCGCGCTCTACCTTCCACATTTTTCACCCGATTCAAACCGTTCCAACTTCAAACTGTTCAGCCTATTCAGGAATCGCAGGCTTTTCCTTGTCAAATTCACAAAATTCCCATATTTCCCAAAATTCCAGCTTTTCCGGGACATTTTTCCCTTTAAAATGAATTGGCCAATTTTCGAGCTTCCACTATTTCCACATTTTTCAACCTATTCATACCATTCCACCTTCAACACATTCCACCATTCTGGAAATTGTATCATTGTTTTTCCAAATTCAAAAAAATTCCAGGAATTCCCAGATTTCCCTTTTTTTCCCCAAACTTTTTTTTTTTACCCTTTATTCTGGCGACTACTCCTTCCACATTTTTCAACCCACTTCATCCGTTCCACTGAAAAAACATTCCTCTTCCACAACTCCCACATTTGTATCCGATTCAAACCTTTCCAACTTCAAAATATTCATCCTGTTCAGGAATTGTGTGCTCACTTTCAACAATTATCCAAACAATTCCCGGATTTCCGAGAATTCCCAGTTTTTGTGGGACATTTTGCCCATTCGAAATGAATTATGGAAACTTCAAACTTCCACAATTTCCACATTTTTCAACCCATTCAAACCATTCCACCTTCAACATATTCATCTCATCCTGGAATTTCAAACAAACATTTTTCTACGTTCAACACATTTCCAGGAACCTGTATTAGTGTGACGACTCCTTTCACATTTTTCAACCCATTTCAACCATTCCACTGTCAAAACATTCCTCTTTGTCTGGACAAAAAAACAAGTTGGTTAAAGAACTTGAACAATTCCCGATTTTCCCGAAATTATGGCAATTCGGGGTAATAAATAAAACATGTTACTAATTCAAAATTTCTCGACCGATTTGAAATTTTTTTTAACACCAACTCATTCAGAACTTTCAAATTTTTTTAGTATTTTCCAAAAAATTCCCTCGTTTCCCAAAATTCCCAAAATTCCATGAAATCCTTTCGAAAAAGAATGGGCCAAGTTCCACAACTACCACATTTTGTATACAATTCGAACTGTTCCAGCTTCAAATGTTCAACATTTTCAGGAATTGTATGCTCCTTTTCACAGTTAGAAAAATAAAAAAAATTCCAGATTTTTTTAGAATTCCCAGTTTTTAGGGACATTTTCCCTATTCGAAATGAATTATCCATTTTTCAAACTTCCACAATTCCCACATTTTTCAACCGACTCATCATTCCACCTTCAACACATTCAACTCATCCTGGAAATTCAAACAACCATTTTTCCACGTTCAACACATTTGCAGGAATTCCTTTTTTTTTTTTTCTTACCTTATTTCCAATCTTTATTAGTGCGGTAACTCCTTTCACATTTGTCAACCCATTTCAACCGTTCTGCCGTCAAAAAATTCCTTTTAGTCAGGACAAAAAAAACAGGTTGTTTTAAGGACTTGAAAAATTCCCTTTTTTTTCCGAAATTCCGTAATACCATTTTTCATTCAAAAAACTTCAACATTTCTTGACGGACTTAAACAATTCCAACACCAACCAATTCAGCCCATTCAGGACATTCATGCTCCTAATCAATTTCAGAATATTCCCCAAATTTCCAGAAAGTTCTCATTTAAATTAATGGGACATTTTTCCAAGTTGCACAATTCCCACATTTTTCAACCTATTCAAACCATTCCAACACCAACACATTCCACTCATCCTGGACATTCAAACTACAACTTTCCCAAGTTCCAAACCAAATTCCAGTTTTCCTGTAAATTCAAAGTTGTCAACATTCAAACTATTCCAACATTTAAACTATTCTTACATGCATACTACATTCTGTCAGCGTTTCACTTAAACTTCAGCATTGGAGCATTCACACTTCATCTAGTTTTCCACAAAATTGTTCTGGAGGTCCAAATCAAACATTGCCAGGGACATCAAATGTCAGATATTGTACCCAATATGGGGTTGAAGTTCAAATTGGTGCACACTCTTGGTCACATCGTCACAAGTCGTGACGTAAGCAGTCCTTAAAATCTTTCTCAAACCTATTGATTAGTCATCAGAGAAAGCCGAGTCAGCACTGTCCATGATCATAGTTCCAGGGAGTGAGATAGTTTTGAAGGGAGTTCCTCTGAGTCAATACTACGGGAGTTTTTCCAATCATCTTTGACAAGCTAGGGTGTAGCTTCCTTACAGGACATCGCCTTTACACTGAGACAGTTCATGTCCAAAAAGGAGAAAGACCAAGCAGAGCTTATTTAGTCCTTGTCTCAGCAATTGCTGATCATCTGTTCACTTTTCGTGTTTAACATGTTCATATGTTACCTTTTTCTAACAGAATACAATAAATACAATGTATGATGAGGAAGTAGATAGATTATGATGAATAATTGTAATATATTCCTTATTTTGTAATGGGAAAAATAAAAACAGATTGTTAAAGAATGATTAAATACAGAATATTCTATAGTTACTGATTGCCAGTTTGGGTCTTGGAAAGCCGGAGCATCGGTCTCGGAGCGAGTTTGGCTTGAAGAGCTGGCGTCAACGTCTTTTCAGAACGTGTTCGGTCCAAGAAGCCGACTCCACGTCGCAGATAGTTGCCACGGCGAGGTCACTTGTTGGCGGGATCATTCTGTTACGAAATCTCATGATTGCAGTAGTTGTGGCCCCTAAATGCGGAAACAGGAGACGACGTCCCGGTAAAGAAAAGTAATTAATAACAAAAACACTTCGGATTAGTGCACAGGAAGCACAAAACCCAAAACCGGTGAAGTTGGCACGTTTTGTAAATTGTAAATAAAAACAGAATACAGTGATGTGCAAATCCTTTTCAATTTATATTCAAATTGAATAGACTGCAAAGACAAGCTATTTAATGTTTCACACCCCCCATTCAATGTTGGTTTTCAGCCTTGCCGTTTACGTGCAGTGATTTCTCCAGATTCTCTGAACCTTTTGATGATTTCGATGGCGAAATCCCTACATTCTTTGCACTAGGTGGTTGAGAAATTTTGTTCTTAAACAATTTGCTCACGCATTTGTTGACCAAGTGGTGACCCTCACCCCGTACTTACTTGTGAACGACTGAGCGTTTCATGGAAGCTGCTTTCATACCCAACCATGGCACCCACCTGTTCCCAATCAGCCTGTTCACCTGTGGGATGTTCCAAATAAGTGTCGGATGAGCATTCCTCAACTTTCTAAGTTTTTTTGCCACTTGTACCAACTTTTGTTAAACATGTTGCAGGCATCAAATTCCAAATAAGCTAATATTTTGCAAACAATAACTAAGTTTCTCAGTGTGAACATTAAATATCTTGTCTTTGCAGTTAATTCAATTGATTTCAGGTTGACAATGTTTTGGAAATTTTGTTTTTATTTACCAATTCAGATTCAGATTCAGAGTCAGAAGTACTTTATTAACCCCTCAAGGGGAAATTAGATTTTCAGCGCAATCCCATTCAAAGGATCGCTGACAGATCTGCCCACACAACGTGCCAACGACACTGGTTTATTTTTTTATTTTTTTAAGAAGCTAGACAATGCATGGAACAAATCTGAATGATCTTATTGGTTCCTGAAACAGGTGAGCTCAGATTGCCAATCAGAGACAGGTGAGAGAGACAGAGCTCAGGCCATAAATAATAGTGCTGGAGAGGAGGCAGATACAAAATATAAAAAAACACAATACATGACCTAGGTTAACTACGCAATCTGTTCGATAGTTTTGCTCCACTTATTGATAAGATCATCATTTTTGTCAGCCTACAGATATTTAAAATACCCGTATTGCTGACTAGTTGTGTGTGTTGTGAACAACCAGCGTTATGTATTCCTCAAAGTCCCCCTTTTTAAAGCGTCCTTTCTTCAAGAACGAGGTCCTTGAATGATTCCTGGCCCTCTCCTTGCACCAACCACACAATCACACCTCTGTTGTGACCTTCCAAAGCCGCCCAAGTCCGAATCCTGCTTAGAAGTCTGGCCCTCTTCCAACTAACCTTTCCCAGCTGCTTGAAAGCTCTGACATGTTGTTGTGTTGTGTTGTGTTCCCCTCCGGGGCACCGGCAATTACGAGAAAATGCTAACCATATTTTTCTGCCGTTGTTTCCTGTGTTTACATGTATTTAAAGTATAGGGTTAGCTGCGGACGTGTACTGTGAGTTGGAATTCCAGAATAACTGGATCAGGAAGACTGCTGTAGGGATGGCTATTGCCATAGTGTGTATTAAAGAACATAATGTCATGGCTGTTTTGAGTTTGGTTGTTTTATGAATTCATTATGGGTCTTCTGAAAAAGTGACTGTGGAGGGGGGCGTGGTCTGCAGGCCTGCCGCAGTGGGGCAAATAAGTATTTAGTCCGCCACCGATTGTGCAAGTTCTCCCACTTAAACTGATGACAGATGTCTGTAATTTTCATCATAGGTGCACTTCAACTGTGAGAGAGAGAATGTGAAAAAAAAATCCAGGGATTCACATTGTAGGAATTTTAAAGAATTTATTTGTAAATTATGGTGGAAAATAAGTATTTGGTCAATAACAAAAATTCAACTCAATACTTTGTAGTATAACCTTTTTTGGCAATAACAGAGGTCAAACGATTACTATAGGTCTTTACCAGGTTTGGACAGACAGTAACTGGTATTTTGGCCCATTCCTCCATGCAGATCTTCTCGAGAGCAGTGATGTTTTGGGTCTGTCGCCGAGCAACACGGACTTTCAACTCCCTCCACAGATTTTCTATGGGGTTAAGGTCTGGAGACTGGTTAGGCCACTCCAGGACTTTGAAATGCTTCTTACGGAGTCACTCCTTTGTTGCCCGGGCGGTGTGTTTGGGATCATTGTCATGCTGGAAGACCCAGCCACGTTTCATCTTCAAAGCTCTCACTGATGGAAGGAGGTTTTGGCTCAAAATCTCACGATACATGGCCTCATTCATTCTTTCCTTAACACGGATCAGTCGTCCTGTCCCCTTAGCAGAAAAACAGCCCCAAAGCATGATGTTTCCACCCCCATGCTTCACAGTAGGTATGGTGTTCTTGGGATGCAACTCAGTATTCTTCTTCCTCCAAACACGACGAGTTGAGTTTATACGAAAAAGTTCTATTTTGGTTTCATCTGACCACATGACATTCTCCCAATCCTCTGCTGTATCATCCATGTGCTCTCTGGCAAACTTCAGACGGGCCTGGACAGGCACTGGCTTAAGCAGGGGGACACGTCTGGCACTGCAGGATTTGATTCCCTGTCGGCGTAGTGCGTTACTGATAGTAACTTTTGTTACTTTGGTCCCAGCTCTCTACAGGTCATTCCTACAATGTGAATTCCTGGATTCACATTGTACCTATGATGAAAATTACAGACCTCTGTCATCATTTTAAGTGGGAGAACTTGCACAATCGGTGGCTGACCATATAATTTTTTGCCCCACTGTAGTATATTAAAGAGAATAATGTAATGGCTGTCTTAAGTTTGGTTGTTTTATGAATTTATTATAGGACTGTGGAGGGGGACATGGTCTGCAGGCCTGCTGCGGAGCGGGGTGTGTAAGGACCGGCCTCGAAGCCAGCGGCAGGTTAGTGGATTGCCCAGGTGGAGATGGTTTTGTGATCACCTGTCACCCTTAGCAACAGCTGAATCCGAGACACGTTGTTGGGGTTGGAGTTGCTGGTGAGCAAACGCACGGACATGCACAATGAGAGACACACTGGACTGGAAAGTCAACCATATATTAATGGAAAGCAAGCCACCCCCTGGGGTTTGTGCCAATAAAAGACTTGATTCAAACTGTCTACCGGGCTACTGAAGATCTGTCAGCGTCAAGAGAACCCAGGGAAACCTCTACAGTGACCAAATCTGCTGAGTCAAAAGTATACATACAGCAATGTATATATTTGGTTGCATGTCTCTTGGCAAGTTTCACTGCAGTAAGGCGCTTTTGGTTGCCATCCACAAGCTTCTGGGTTTGACCACTCCTCTTGACAAAATTGGTGTGGTTCAGCTAAATTTGTTGGTTTTCCGACAAGGACTTGTCTCTTGTCCCATTAACTCTCTGTAAAGCACCAGTTCCATTGGCAGCAAAACAGGCTTAGAACCTAATACTACCACCACCATGCTTGACGGTAGGGTGGTGTTCCTGGGATTAAAGGCCACACCTTTTTTCCACCAAACATATTGCCAGGTATTGTGGCCAAACAGCTCCATTTTTATCTTATCTTTGTCCATGTGATGTCAGATTAAGCAAAAATTGAGCCGGAGGTTGGGTCTTGGGAGCAGTTGGGGTGTTCCAACAGGACAATGACCCCAAACACATGTCAAACGTGGCAAAGGAATGGCTAAAACAGGCTAGAATGAAGGTTTCAGAATGGCCTTCCCAGCGTCCTGACTTAAATGTTTGGACAATGCTAAAGAAAGAAGTCTCTGTCAGAAAACCAAACACATTTAGCTGAACCGCACCAATTTTGTCAAGAGGATTGGTCAAAAAATTCAAGCAGAAGCTTGCCAGAAGCTTGCAGTGAAACTTGCCAAGGGACATGTAAGCAAATATTAACATTGCTGTATGTATACTTTTGACCCAGCAGATTTACTCACATGTTCAGTAGACCCATAATACATTCATAAAAGAAACAAACTTCATGAATGTTATTTGTGACCAACAAGTATGTGCTCCAATCACTCTATCACAAAAAATAATAGAAATGATTGGAAAGTCAAGACAGCTATGACATTATGTTCTTTACAAGTGTATGTAAACTTTTGACCACAACTGTATATATGATGTTTGACACCAAAATACTTCCAAAGTCTGCAAATAAATAGATGTAATCAAAATAGTCTCACTCTCACAGAGATTCCGGAGCCATTTTGAAAAATAATGACGTAGCCAGTCACGTGATCGCCCGACGCAGAGGAGGAACCATAGATCCCGCCCCCATCAACAACAATGCTGATCAAGCAGACTTTTTGAGAGCCAACAACGATTACTTTGGCACAAATTATGATCCAGAACCTTATATTTTTGAATGCGAACACAAAAAGGATGAGCAATACCTTTTAA
Organism: Nerophis ophidion; assembly: GCF_033978795.1. NCBI lineage: Eukaryota > Metazoa > Chordata > Actinopteri > Syngnathiformes > Syngnathidae > Nerophis > Nerophis ophidion. The sequence continues at coordinate 49,189,248 of NC_084612.1, read as the reverse complement.
AAGCCGGATGTAGCTTTCTTGTGACAAACTAACCCATCCATCCATCCATTTTCTACCGCTTATTCCCTTTCGGGGTCGCGGGGGGCGCTGGCGCCTATCTCAGCTACAATCGGGCGGAAGGCGGGGTACACCCTGGACAAGTCGCCACCTCATCGCAGGGCCAACACAGATAGACAGACAACATTCACACTCACATTTTCACACTAGGGCCAATTTAGTGTTGCCAATCAACCTATCCCCAGGTGCATGTCTTTGGAGGTGGGAGGAAGCCGGAGTACCCGGAGGGAACCCACGCATTCACGGGGAGAACATGCAAACTCCACACAGAAAGATCCCGAGCCTGGATTTGAACCCAGGACTGCAGGACCTTCATATTGTGAGGCAGACGCACTAACCCCTCTGCCACCGTGAAGCCCACAAACTAACCATAATAAATTAAAATAAAACAAACACTTGGTGTAATATTTCCACTTTCGTTGGGATGCCGACCGACGGGACGCTCACATAATTGGTTTAGATGAAGATTCAATGTCGCTTTCTGGATGTTTTTAGAGAGTATAATGAGAGGACCCTCCATCTGTTGACTCAGTTGTTAGATATTTATTTACCATTTAGAATGCATAAAAAAAGCCAAGCTTATGTGTTCTTGTCTTACATAAGGATTGTGAATGATGAACAGCACATCTCTTTACAATGTTGTGACAAAAAGTCTGCGAGCAATATAGCATTTTCTATTGGGGCTTTAGTACTCTGGAACGCCCTCCCGGTAACAGTTAAAAGCATTTAAGTCCCATCCTAAAACTATTTTCTTTACTCTAGCCTTTAAATAGACCCCACTGCATACCACTGGGTTTGTTAGTTTTTCCTTGCCCTTATGTGGGATCTGAACCGAGGATGTCATTGTGGCTTGTGCAGCCCTTTGAGACACTTGTAATTTAGGGCTCTATAAATAAACATTTAATGTTAACATATTTCCAGTATGACTGACCTAATAATACGGTCAAAGTTCAGAAGCGTTGCTACCGTGATCTCAATCTCACTGCTATCAATGCTCAATTCTTAGATATTTATTTACCATTTAGAATGCATAATTATATATTTTTTAAATTCCCGGATTTCCTTGAATTCCCAGTTTTTAGGGACATTTAACCCATTCAAAATTAATTATCTATTTTTTAAACTTCCACATTATTCAACCCATTCAAATCATTCTACTTTCAACACTTTCAAATCATCCTGGAAATTCAAACAACCATTTTTCCATGTTCCAAAAATTTCCAAGAACCTTTATTAGTGTGACGACTCCTTTTACATTTTTCAACCCATTTCAATTGTTCCTCCTTCAAAACATTCCTCTTAGTCAGGACAAAAAAAAAACAAGTTGGTTTAAGAACTTGAGCAATTCCCGGTTTGCCTAAAATTCCAGGAATTCCGTAATACCATTTCTCAACTCAACATGTTACTAATTCAACATTTCTCAACCGATTTGAAAAAATGTCATCACCAACTCATTCAGAACATTCAATTTTTTTTTAATTTTCAAAAAAATTCCCTCATTTCCAAAACCCCCAAATGTCCATGAAATCCCATTGAGAAGAATGGGACATTTTTCAAACTTCCATATTTTTCCTCCAATTCAAACCATTCCAACTTCAAAATATTAATTCAGTCTGTTCAGGAATTGTGTGCTCCCTTTCAACAATTATAAAAAAAAAAATCCCGGATTTCCTAGATATCCCAGTTTTTATCCATCCATCCATCCATCATCTTCCGCTTATCCGAGGTCGGGTCGCGGGGGCAACAGCCTAAGCAGGGAAACCCAGACTTCCCTCTCCCCAGCCACTTTGTCTAGCTCTTCCCGGGGGATCCCGAGGCGTTCCCAGGCCAGCCGGGAGACATAGTCTTCCCAACGTGTCCTGGGTCTTCCCCGTGGCCTCCTACCGGTTGGACGTGCCCTAAACACCTCCCTAGGGAGGCGTTCGGGTGGCATCCTGACCAGATGCCCGAACCACCTCATCTGGCTCCTCTCGATGTGAAGGAGCAGCGGCTTTACTTTGAGTCCCTCCCGGATGGCAGAGCTTCTCACCCTATCTCTAAGGGAGAGCCCCGCCACACGGCGGAGGAAACTCATTTCGGCCGCTTGTACCCGTGATCTTATCCTTTCGGTCATGACCCAAAGCTCATGACCATAGGTGAGGATGGGAACGTAGATCGACCGGTAAATTGAGAGCTTCGCCTCCACTTGGGGCAGGGTCTCCTCCCCAACCTGGATATGGCACTCCACCCTTTTCCGGGCGAGAACCATGGACTCGGACTTGGAGGTGCTGATTCTCATTCCGGTCGCTTCACACTCGGCTGCGAACCGATCCAGCGAGAGCTGAAGATCCCGGTCAGATGAAGCCATCAGGACCACATCATCTGCAAAAAGCAGAGACCTAATCCTGCGGTTACCAACCCGGAACCCCTCAACGCCTTGACTGCGCCTAGAAATTCTGTCCATAAAAGTTATGAACAGAATCGGTGACAAAGGACAGCCTTGGCGGAGTCCAACCCTCACTGGAAATGTGTTCGACTTACTGCCGGCAATGCGGACCAAGCTCTGGCACTGATCGTACAGGGAACGGACCGCCACAATAAGACAGTCCGATACCCCATATTCTCTGAGCACTCCCCACAGGACTTCCCGAGGGACATGGTCGAATGCCTTCTCCAAGTCCACAAAGCACATGTAGACTGGTTGGGCAAACTCCCATGCACCCTCAAGAACCCTGCCGAGAGTATAGAGCTGGTCCACAGTTCCACGACCAGGACGAAAACCACACTGTTCCTCCTGAATCCGAGGTTCGACTATCCGACGTAGCCTCCTCTCCAGTACACCTGAATAAACCTTACCGGGAAGGCTGAGGAGTGTGATCCCACGATAGTTGGAACACATCCTCCGGTCCCCCTTCTTAAAGAGAGGAACCACCACCCCGGTCTGCCAATCCAGAGGTACCGCCCCCGATGTCCACGCGATGCTGCAAAGTCTTGTCAACCAAGACAGCCCCACAGCATCCAGAGCCTTAAGGAACTCCGGGCGGATCTCGTCCACCCCTGGGGCCTGGGAGCTTTTTAACTACCTCAGCGACCTCAGCCCCAGAAATAGGAGAGTCCACCACAGATTCCCCAGGCACTGCTTCCTCATAGGAAGACGTGTTGGTGGGATTGAGGAGGTCTTCGAAGTATTCCTTCCACCTATCCACAACATCCGCAGTCGAGGTCAGCACAACACGATCCGCACCATACACGGTGTTGATAGTGCACTGCTTCCCCTTCCTGAGGCGGCGGACGGTGGTCCAGAATCGCTTCGAAGCCGTCCGGAAGTCGTTTTCCATGGCTTCCCCGAACTCTTCCCATGTCCGAGTTTTTGCCTCCGCGACCGCTGAAGCTGCACACCGCTTGGCCTGTCGGTACCTGTCCACTGCCTCCGGAGTCCTATGAGCCAAAAGGACCCGATAGGACTCCTTCTTCAGCCCTACGGCATCCCTCACCGCTGGTGTCCACCAAGGGGTTTTAGGATTGCCGCCCCGACAGGCACCAACTACCTTGCGGCCACAGCTCCGATCTGCCGCCTCGACAATAGAGGTGCGGAACATGGTCCACTCGGACTCAATGTCCAGCACCTCCCTCGTGACATGTTCAAAGTTCTTCTGGAGGTGGGAATTGAAAATTTGTCTGACAGGAGACTCTTCCAGACGTTCCCAGCAGACCCTCACAATGCGTTTGGGCCTCCCAGGTCTGTCCGGCATCCTCCCCCACCATCGCAGCCAACTCACCACCAGGTGGTGATCGGTAGAAAGCTCCGCCCCTCTCTTCACCCGTTTGTCCAAAACATGAGGCCGCAAATCCGATGACACAACTACAAAGTCGATCATAGAACTGCGGCCTAGGGTGTCCTGGTGCCAAGTGCACATATGGACACCCTTATGTTTGAACATGGTGTTTGTTATGGACAAACTGTGACGAGCACAAAAGTCCAATAACAAAACACCACTCGGGTTCAGATCTGGGCGGCCATTCTTCCCAATCACGCCTCTCCAGGTTTCACTGTCGTTGCCAACGTGAGCGTTGAAGTCTCCCAGTAGGACAAGGGAATCACCCGGGGGAGCACTTTCCAGTACGCCCTCGAGTGTTCCCAAAAAGGGTGGGTACTCTGAACTGCTGCCTGGTGCATAAGCACAAACAACAGTCAGGACCCGTCCCCCCACCCGAAGGCGGAGGGAGGCTACCCTTTCGTCCACCGGGTTGAACTCCAACGTACAGTTTTTAGGGACATTTTGCCAATTCGAAATGAATGATCCATTTTTCAAACTTCCACAACACCAAAATTGTTCAACCAAAACAAACCTTTACACCTTCAACACATTCAACTCATCCTGGAAATTCAAACAACCATTTTTCCACATTCAACACATTTCCAGGAACCTTTATTAGTGTGACGACTCCTTTCACATTTTTCAACCCATTACAACCATTCCACTGTTAAAACATTCTTCTTAGTCAGGACATAAAATCAAGTTGGCTTAAAAACTTGAACAATTCCCGGTTTTACCAAAATTCCAGAAATTCCGTAATACCAATTCTCAATTCAACATGTTACTAATTAAACATTTGTCAACCGATTTGAAAAATTTCAACACCAACTCATTCAGAACATTCAAATTTTTTCAAATTTTCCTTAAAATTCTCTCGTTCCCAAAATTCCCAAATTTTCATGAAATCCCAGTGAAAAGCATGGGACATTTTTCAAACTTCCACATTTTTTCTCCGATTCAAACCGTTCCAACTTCAAAATATTCAGTCTGTTCTGGAATTGTGTGGTTTCTTTCAACAATAATCAGAGAAAAAAAGTGCCAATTCGAAATGAATGATCCATTGTTCAAACTTCCACAATTCCCACATTTTTCAACCAAAACAAACCTTTACCTTCAACACATTCAACTCATCCTGGAAATTCCATCCATTTCCTACCGCTTTTCCCTTTTGCGGCCGCGGGGGGTCACTAGAGCCTATCTCAGCTGCATCCGGGCGGAAGGCGGAGTATACCCTGGACAAGTCGCCACCTCATCGCAGATCCTGGAAATTCAAACAACCATTTTTCCACGTTCTACACATTTCCAGGAACCTTTATTAGTGTGACGACTCCTTTCACACTTTTCAACCCATTTTAATCATTCCACCGTCAAAACATTCCTCTTTGTCAGGACCAAAAAAAACAGTTGGTTTTTAGAACTCGAACAATTCCCGGTTTACCTAAAATTCCAGGAATTCTGTAATACCATTTCTCAATTCTAAGTTTTACTTGTTCACCATTTCTCGACCTATTTGAAAAATGTATTCTCATTCAGAACATTCAAATTTTTTTACCTTTTTTCTGCCGTTGTTTCCTATGTTTACATGTATTTAAGGTATAGGGTTAGCTGCGAACGTGGTGTGCACGTAGAAATCCAGAATAACTGGATCAGGATATCAGCATTGATGATGCTGATATTTTCATCTACTCCCCCTGATTACAGAAAGTTGGCTCAGCAGCATTTTGTCCTTCTCTGTGTTCAGCTGCTCTGACACATGTAAGCCCAGTCATAATCACATTGTTCATGACAGACTCTTGCACATACTGGGTCTGACACATCATGTGAAAGATACTGCATATAAACTGTATCTATCATTGAATGATTACATTTTTGGTTAAAACTGTGACCAAAAGACAGGATGGAGATGTAACAGTATCTGTTAAATATCTCTAAGATTTCCTCATTCCCTGTTATTATGAACAAAATGTATAATAAAGTCAGTAGTACAAAATAAATAAAAAAAGCAAAAACTAATAGTTATCAAACAGTTAAAAATAACAACATAACTTTTTGGTTATTGAATAAGTGTTTAATTGTTTGGTTGTCCAAATTTAAGGTGGTATTATTGAATGAGTGTTTAATTGTTTGGTTGTCTTAATTTAAGGCGGTATTATTAATTAAGTGTGTAATTTTTTTGTTGTCTAAATTTAAGGTGGTATTATTGAATAAGAGTGTAATTGATTTGTTGTCTGAATTTAAGGTGTTATTATTTAACAAGTGTGTAATTGTTTGTTTGTCTACATCTAAGGTGGTATTATTGAACAAGTGTGTAATTGTTTGTTTGTCTACATCTAAGGTGGTATTATTGAACAAGTGTGTAATTGTTTTGTTGTCTAATTTTAAGGCGGTATTATTGAATAGCATATAATTGTTTTGTTGTCTGAATCTGAGGTGGTATTATTAAATAAGTAATCAATTGTTTTGTTGTCTAAATTTAGGGTTATATTATTAAATAAGTGTATAATTGTTTTGTTATCTAAATTTAAGGTGGTATTATTTAACAAGTGTATAATTGTTGGTTGCCTAAATTTAATGTGGTATTGTTCAATAAGTGTTTGTATGGTTGTCTAAATTTAATGTGGTATTGTTGAATAAGTGTGTAATTATTTTATTGACTATATAGCCCTAAATCACTAGTGTCTCAAAGGGCTGCACAAACCACAACACGAACCACTACGACATCCTCGGTAGGCCCACATAAGGGCAAGGAAAACTCACACCCAGTGGGACGTCGGTGACAATAATGACCCAGTGGGACGTCGGTGACAATAATGACTATGAGAACCTTGGAGAGGAGGAAAGCAATGGATGACGAGCGGGTCTAACATGATACTGTGAAAGTTCAATCCATAATGGATCCAACACAGTCGCGAGAGTCCAGTTCAAAGCGGATCCAACACAACAGCGAGAGTCCCGTTCACAGCGGAGCCAGCAGGAAACCCAAGCGGAGGCGGATCAGCAGCGCAGAGATGTCCCCAGCCGATAGGGTAATATTGAATACGTCTGTCATTGTGTGGTTGTTAATGTGGTATTAATGAATAAGTGTGTAACTGTTTTGTTGTCTAAATTTTAAGTGGTATTATTGAAAAAGTGTGGAATTGTTTGGTTATTTAAATTTTATGTAGTATTATTGAATAAGTGTGTAATTGTTTTGTTGTCTAAATTTGGGTTGTATTATTGAATAGTGTATAATCGTTGTGTTGTCTGAATCTAAGGTGGTATTATTGAATAAGTGTGTAATTGTTTTCTCTAAATTAAAGGTGGTATTATTGAACAAGTTTGTAATTTTTTTTTTTGTCTAAATTTGGGTTATATTATTGAATGGTGTATAATTGTTGTGTTGTCTGCATCTAAGGTGGTATTATTAAATAAGTGTTCAATGGTTTTGCTGTCTAAATTCAAGGTGGTATTATTGAATAAGTGTGTAATTGTTTTGTTGTCTAAATTTAAGTAAGTATTATTGAATACGTGTGTAATTGATTTCTTGTCTAAATCTAAGGTGGTACTATTGAATAAGTGTTCAATTGATTTGTTGTCTAAATTTAAAGTGGTATTATTGAATAAGTGTATAATTGTTTTGTTATATACATCTAAGGTCGGATTATTAAATAAGTGTATAAGTGTTTTGTTGTCTATATCTAAGGTGGTATTATTAAATAAGTGTGTAATTGTTTTGTTGTCTAAATTCAAGATAGTATTATTGAATACGTTTGTAATTGTTTTAAGGTGGTATTATGGAACACACGTGGAATTGTTTTGTTGTCTATGTTTAAGGTGGTATTATTTAACAGGTGTTTAGTTGTTTGGTTGTCCGAATTCAAGATGGCATTATTGAATAAGTGTGTCGTTGTTGGGTTGTCTAAATTTAAGGTGGTATTATTAAATAAGTGGGTAATATTTTGTTGTCTAAGGTAGTATTATTGAACAAGAGTGTAAATGAAGTGTTTCATTGTTTTGTCGTCTAAATTTGAGGTGGTGTTATGGAATAAGTGTTAAATTGTTTGGTTGTCTAAATTTAAGGTGGTATTATTGAAAATTGTTTAATTGTTTGGTTGTCTAAATTTAAGGCGGTATTATTCATTAAGTGTGTAATTTTTTTGTGGTCTAATTTTAAGGTGGTATTATTGAATAAGTGTTAAATTGTTTGGTTGTCTAAATTTAAGGTGTTATTATTGAATAAGTGTGTAATTGTTTATTTGTCTACATCTAAGGTGGTATTATTGAACAAGTGTGTAATTGTTTTGTTGTGTAATTTTAAGGTGGTATTATTGAATAGCGTATATTTGTTTTGTTGTCTGAATCTAAGGTGGTATTATTAAATAAGTAATCAATTGTTTGGTTATTTAAATTTAATGTAGTATTATTGAATAAGTGTATAATTGTTTTGTTATCTAAATTTAAGGTGGTATTATTTAATAAGTGTATAATTGTTTGGTTGCCTAAATTTAATGTGGTATTGTTCAATAAGTGTTTGTATGGTTGTTGAATAAGTGTGTAATTATTTTATTGACTAAATTTAAGGTGGTAATATTGAATACGTCTGTCATTGGGTGGTTGTTAATGTGGTATTATTGAATAAGTGTGTAACTGTTTTGTTGTATACATTTTAAGTGGTATTATTGAAAAAGTGTGTAATTGTTTGGTTATTTAAATTTAATGTAGTATTATTAAATAAGTGTGTATTTGTTTTGTTGTCAAAATTTAAGGTGGTATTATTGAATATGTGTGTAATTGTTTTGTTGTCTAAATCTAAGGTGGTATCATTGAATAGGTGTGTAATTGTTTTCTCTAAATTAGAGGTGGTATTATTGAAGTGTGTATTTTTTTTTGTCTAAATGTAGGTTACATTATTGAATTGTGTATAATTGTTGCGTTGTCTGAATTTAAGGTGGTATTATTGAATAAGTGTTCAATGGTTTTGCTTTCTAAATTTAAGGTGGTATTATTGAATAAGTGTGTAATTGTTTGGTTGTCTAAATTTAAGGTGGTATTATTTAATAAGTGTTTAATTGTTTGGTTGTCTACGTTTAAGGTGGTATAAGTGAAAAAGTGTGCAATTGTTTTATCTAAATTTAAGGTGGTAATATGGAATAAGTGTGGATATGTTTGATTGTCTAAATCTAAGGTGGTATTATTGATTAAGTGTGTAATTGTTTTGCTGTCTAAATTTAAGGTGGTATTATTGAATAACGTATACTTGTTTGGTTGTCAAAATTTAAGGTGGTATTACACTAATGATTTAGGGCTATATAAGTAAACAGTGATTGATTGATTGATTATTGAACAAATGTGTAAATGTAGGGTCTCCCAAGGCAAATTGGTCCTAGGTGAGGGACCAGACAAAGAGCAGCTCTAAGACCTCTATGATGAACACGAACAAAGGACTCAGATTTCCCTCGCCTGGACGCGGGTCACCGGGACCCCCTCTGGAGCCAGGCCCGGAGATGGGGCATGATGGCGAGCGCCTAGCCTGTTCCCATGGGGCCCGGCCAGGCACAGCCCGAAGAGGCAACGTGGGTAACCCCTTCAATGGGCTCACCACCCATAGCAGGGGCCATAGAGGTCGGGTGCATTGTGAGCTGGGCGGCAGCTGAAGGCAGGGCACTTGGCGGTCTGATCCTCGGCTACAGAAGCTAGCTCTTGGGACGTGGAACGTCACCTCGCTGGAGGGGAAGGAGCCTGAACTAGTGCACGAAGTAGAGAAATTCCGGCTGGATGTAGTCAGACTCACTTCGACGCACAGCAAGGGCTATGGTATCACTTCTCTCGAGAGGGGCTGGACTCTCTTCCACTGTGGCGTTGCCGGCAGTGAGAGGCGACGGGCTGGGGTGGAAATTCTTGTTGCCCCCACTGCTCAAAGCCTACACGTTGGAGTTCAACCCAGTGGACAAAAGGGTAGCCTCCCTCCGCCTATGGATGGGGGGGACGAGTCCTGACTGTTGTTTGTGCTTACGCACCAAACAACAGTTCAGAGTACCCACCCTTTTTGGGTACACTCGAGGTAGTACTGGAAAGTGCTCCCCCGGGTGATTCCCTTGTTCTGCTGGGGGAATTCAACGCTCATTTTGGCAACGACAGTGAAACCTGGAGAGGCGTGATTGGGAAGAATGGCCGTCAGGATCTGAACCCAAGTGTTTTGTTATTGGACTTTTGTGCTCGTCACAGTTTGTCCATAACAAACACCATGTTCAAACATAATGGTGACCATATGTGCACTTGGCACCAGGACACCCTAGGCCACAGTTCCATGATCGACTTTATAGTTGTGTCATTGGATTTGCGGCCTCATGTTTTGGACACTCGGGTAAAGAGAGGGGAGGAGCTTTCTACCGATCACCGCTTGGTGGTGAGTTGGCTGCGATGGTGGGGGAGGATGTGAGGGTCCGTTGGGAATGTCTGACAGAGTCTCCTGTCAGAGAGAGTTTCAATTCCCACCTCCGGAAGAACTTTGAACATGTCACGAGGGAGGTGCTGGACATTGAGTCCGAGTGGACCAGGTTCTGCACCGCTATAGTCGAGGCGGCCGATTGGAGCTGTGGCCGCAAGGTAGTTGGTTCCTGTCGGGGCAGTAATCCTAGAACCCGTTGGTGGACACCAGCAGTGAGGGATGCCGTCAAGCTGAAGAAGGAGTCCTATCGGGTTCTTTTGGCTCATAGGACTCCGGAGGCAGCGGACAGGTACCGACGGGCCAAGCGGTGTACAGCTTCAGCGGTCGCGAAGGCAAAAACTCAGACATGGGAGGAGTTCAGAGAAGCCATGGAAAACGCCTTCCGGACGGTTTCGAAGCGATTCTGGACCACCATCCGCAGCCTCAGGAAGGGGAAGCAGTACACTGTCAACACCATGTATGGTGCGGATGGTGATCTGCTGACCTGAACTGCGGATGTTGTGGATAGGTGGAAGGAATACTTTGAAGACTTTCTCAATCCCCCCAACACGTCTTCCCATGAGGAAGCAGTGCCTGGGGAATCCGTGGTGGGCTCTCCTATACCTGGGGCTGAGGTTGCCGAGGTAGTTAAAAAGTTCCTCGGTGGCAAGGCCCCAGGGGTGGATGAGATCCTTGAGGTTCTGGATGCTGTGGGACAGTTTTGGTTGGCAAGACTCTGCAGCATCGCGTGGACATCTGGGGCGGTACCTCTGGATTGGCAGAACGGTGTGGTGGTCCCTCTCTTTAAGAAGGGGGACCGGAGGGTGTTTTCCAACTTTCGTGGGGTCACACTCCTCAGCCTCCCCGGTAAGGTTTATTCAGGTGTACTGGAGAGGAGGCTACGACGGATAGTCGAACCTCGGATTCAGGAGGAACAGTGTGGTTTCCGTCCTGGTCGTGAAACTGTGGACCAGCTCTTTACTCTCGGCAGGGTTCTTGAGGGTGCATGGGAGTTTGCCCAACCAGTCTACATGTGCTTTGTGCACTTGGAGAAGACATTCGACCGTGTCCCTCGGGAAGTCCTGTGGGGAGTGCTCAGAGAGTATTGGCTATCAGAATGTCTGATTGTGCCGAAGAGGCAACGTGGGTCCCCCTCCAATGGGCTCACAACTCATAGCAGGGGCCATAGAGGGTGGTGCGAAGTGAGCTGGGCGGAAGCCGAAGGCAGGGCACTTGGCGGTCCGTGGGATATGGAATGTCACCTCGCTGGGGTGGAAGGAGCCTGAGCTAGTGCGCGATGTGGAGAAATTCCGGTTGGATATAGTCGGACTCAATTCGACGCACAGCAAGGGCTCTGGAACCAGTTCTCTCGAGAGGGGCTGGACTCTCTTTTACTCTGGCGTTGCCAGCAGTGAGAGGCGACGGGCTGGGGTGGCAATTCTTGTTGCCCCCCCGGCTCAAAGCCTACAGGTTGGAGTTCAACCCAGTGGACGAAAGGGTAGCCTCCCTCCGCCTCAGGAAGCGGAAGCAGTGCACTGTCAACACCGTGTATGGTGCGGATGGTGTTCTGCTGACTTCGACTGCGGATATTGTGGATCGGTGAAGGGAAACATTGTAAGACCTCCTCAATCCCACCAACACCTTCTCAGTGGCCTAGTGGTTAGAGTGTCCACCCTGAGATCGGTAGATTGGGAGTCAAATCCCGGCCAAGTCGTACCAAAGACTATAAAAAAATGGGACTCATTACCTCCCTGCTTGGCACTCAGCATCAAGGGTTGGAATTGGGGGTTAAATCACCATAAATGATTCCCTGGCGCGGCACCGCTGCTGCCCACTGCTCCCCTCACCTCCCAGGGGGTGATCAAGGGGATGGGTCAAATGCAGAGGACAAATTTCACCACACGTAGTGTGTGCGTGACAATCATTGGTACATTAACTTTAACATCTTCCTATGAGGAAGCAGTGCCTGAGGAATATGTGGTGGGCTCTCCTATTACTGGGGCTGAGGTTGCCTAGGTAGTTAAAAAGCTCCTCAGTGGCATCCACCCGGAGGTGGATGAGATCCGCCCGGAGTTCATTAAGGCTCTGGATGCTGTGGGGATGTCTTGGTTGACAAAACTCCGCAGGATCGCGTGGACATCGGGGGCGGTGCCTCTGAATTGGCGGACCGGGGTGGTAGTCCCTCTCTTTAAGAAGTGGTACCGGAGGGTGTGTTCCAACTATCAAGGGATCCCACTCCTCAGCCTTCCCGGTAAGGTCTATTCAGGTGTACTGGAGAGGAGGCTACGCCTGATAGTCGAACCTCGGATTCAGGAAGAACGGTGCGGTGTTCGTCCTGGTTGTGGAACTGTGGACCAGCTCTATACTCTCGGCAGGGTCCTTGTGGGTGCATGGGAGTTTGCCCAACCAGTCTACATGTGCTTTGTGGACTTGGAGAAGACATTCGACCGTGTCCCCTGGGAAGTCCTGTGGGGAGTGTTTAGAGAGTATGGGGTAACGGACTGTCTTATTGTGGTGGTCCGCTCCCTGTATGATCAGTGTCAGAGCTTGGTCCGCATTATCGGCAGTAAGTCGGACACGTTTCCAGTAAGGGTTGGACTCCACCAAGGCTGCCTTTTGTCACCGATTCTGTTCATAACGTTTATGGACAGAATTTCTAGACGCAGTCAAGGCGTTTAGGGGATCCGGTTTGGGTTGCAGCAGGATTAGGTCTCTGCTTTTTGCAGATGATGTGGTCCTGATGGCTTCATCTGGCCAGGCTCTTCAGCTCTCACTGGATCGGTTCGCAGCCGAGTGTGAAGCGACTGGGATGAGAATCAACACCTCCAAGTCCGAGTCCATGGTTCTCGCCCGGAAAAGGGTGGAGTGCCATCTCCGGGTTGGGGAGGAGATCTTGCCCCAAGTGGAGGAGTTCAAGTACCTCGGAGTTTTGTTCACGAGTGATGGAAGATTGGATCATGAGATCGACAGGCGGATCGGTGCGGCGTCTTCAGTAATGCGGACGTTGTACCGATCCGTTGTGGTGAAGAAGGAGCTAAGCCGGAAGGCAAAGCTCTCAATTTACCGGTCGATCTACGTTCCCATCCTCACCTATGGGCATGAGCTTTGGGTTATGACCAAAAGGACAAGATCACGGGTACAAGCAGCCGAAATGATCTTCCTCCGCCGGGTGGGAAGACTATGTCTCCCGGCTGGCCTGGGAACGCCTCGGGACGAAGTGGCTGGGGAGAGGAAAGCCTGGGCTTCCCTGCTTAGTCTGCTTCCCCCGCGACCCGACCTCGGATAAGCGGAAGAAGATGGATGGATTATTGAATAAGTATTTAATTGTTTTGTTGTCAAAATTTAAGGTGGCATCATTGAGTAAGTGTTTAATTGTTTTGTTGTCTAAATTTAAGGTGGTATTACTGAATAAGTGTTTCATTGTTTTGTTGTCTAAATTAAAGTTGACATTATTGAGTAAGTGTGTAATTGTTTTGTTGTCTAAATTTAAGTTGGTATTTTTTGAATAAGTGTGTAATTCTTTTGTTGTCTTAATTTAAGGTGGTGTTATTGAATAGCGTATAATTGTTTGGTTGTCTAAATTTAAAGTGACATTATTGAATAAGTGTAATTGTTTGGTTGTCGAAATCTAAGGTGGTATTATTGAACAAGTGTGTAATTATTTTGTTGTCTAAATTTAAGGTGGCATTATTGAATAAGTGTTTTATTGTTTGGTTGTCTAAATTTAAGGTGATATTATTGAATAAGTGTTTAATTGTTTTGTTGTCTAAATCCAAGGTGGTATTATTGAATATGTGTGTAATTGTTTTGTCTAAATTTAAGGTGGTATTATTCAATAAGTGTTCAATTGTTTTGTTGTCTATTTAAGGTGGTATTACTGAATAAGTATTTAATTGTCTTGTTGTTTATTTAAGGTGATGTTATTGAATAAGTGTGTCATTGTTTTGTTGTCTATATTTAACATGGTATTGTTGAATAAGTGTGTCATTGTTTTGTCTAAATCTAAGGTGGAATGTTGTGTTTCTTTAGTTTCACCGTTGTTGATGCGATCTTCAGATTATAGTACCAGTAAAAACTATGTAGGTTAAAGATTTCAGGTGTTTTAGACTGCAATACAAATGTTTACGTCTGCTCCAGTGCAGGACTAACATTTCACTTGGGAACACTCGGCCATTGTTTCAGCTCCTGTTTACTCCGCGTCTGCTAAGCTCTCACAAAGAAGGTTAAGTGCTCTGCATGAAGATCTCTGCACGGTGCAGACGCAGCATGAAGGATACTTTGGAACCAGGGGTTAGTTTTGTTCCAATCAATTATTCAATCAATCAATCAATCAGTCAAAGGGGTTTATCTACAAATGTTTGTACATCCTGATTGAATCAGTCCATTCCATGATTTGATTACAGATAAACGATTACTACTCAGTATATACTCAATGTTTTCAGTGTTGTGCATGCAAACTAATGCTTTATGCGTTATTTTATTCATCCTTTTATAAAACATTGTTATTGGGTGACCTATTGTTTGAATTTAATTACAGTTTCGATTTAACAAGCAAAGAATGTGTATTTTTTTATGAAACCTTTTTGACACTGAATTCATGCAACCAAGACTGGGTTTGCACTGCGGCCCAAAGTGGTTAAAATTGGCTTTTTCAAAATCTGATTTTTTTCCAGCTGACTGCAAATAAAAAGTAATATGGAAATATATTATTTTCTTCTGAACTGTGATGAATGCGACTTATAGTCCAGTGCGGCTAATTTGTGGAAATATCTTACTTTCTACTGGAATGAAGCAGGTACGGCTAATAGTCCGGTGCAGCTTATATATGGAAACATATTATTTTCTTCCGAACTATAATAAGTGCGGCTTTTAGTCAGCTGAGGCTTATATATGGAAATATAGAATATAATAGAATAGAATAGAATAGATTCAGCACCACAGTTCGCTCACAATAGACAATAATAATAATATATAACATATATTATATATATAATATATAATATATTAATAGTATAAATATATTCTACATATATTCTACATTTAAGTGCAGTCAAGGAACATATGCATTATACAGTCTGATGGCTGTCGGTATGAAGGACCTCCTGTGTCGTTCCGTGTTACATTTTGGGAGTCTAAGCCTTCCACTGAACGTGCTCATTCTCTCCGCAAGGTCCGAGTGTAGTGGGTGGGAGGTGTTGTCCATAATGGCTAGGAGTTTTGCTAGACTTCTCTCTGACACCACCGCCAGAGAGTCCAGCTCCACTCCCACCAGGTTACTGGCCTTCTCTACCAACTTGTCCTGTCTGTTTGCGTCCCTCGCTCTCAGCCCGCTGCCCCAGCAAGCCACGGCGTACAAGAAAGCGCCTGCCACCACTGACTCGTAGAACATCTTCAACATCTTTGTACAGACGTTGAAGGATCCTAGCCTCCAGAGGAAGTAGAAGCGCCTCTATCCCTTCTTGTAGAGGGCTTCAGTGTGTTTTGACCCATTCAGCTTATTGTCCATGTGTACTCCGAGGTATTTATAATCCTCAACCATGTCCACATCGACCCTACATTATTTGCTTTTAGAATGTAGTGAGTGCAGCTTACAGTCCGGTGCAGTTTATGTGTGGAAATATATTATTTTCTTCTAAACTGTAATGGGCGCGGCTCATATATGGACATATATTATTTTCTTCGAAATGTAGTGGGTGCGGCTTATAGTCTGGTGCGGCTTGTATGTGGAAAACATTTTTTTCCCCTAAAATGTAATGGGTGCGATTTATAGTCCTTTGTGGATTATCTATGGAAATATATTATTTTCTTCTGAAGTGTAGCGGGTACAGCTTAATAGTCAGGTGCGACTTATATATGGAAACATATTATTTTTTTATGAATTGTAGTGGGTACGGTTTACAATTTGGTGCGGTTTATATATGGAAATATATTATATTCTTCTAACTGTAATGGGTATGGCTTCTAGTCTGGTGCGACTTATATGTGGAAATATATTACTTTCTACTGGAATGTAGCGGGTACGGCTTATCGTCCGGTGGGGCTTATATATACAAATATATTATTTTCTTTTAAAATGTAGTGGGTGCGGCTTATAATCCGGTGCGGTTTGTATGAGGAAATATATTATGTTCTTCTAAATGTAATGGGTGCGACTTATAGCCCGGTGCGGCTTGTATGAGGTAAAACATTTGTTTCCCCTAAAATGTAATTGGTGCGATTTATAGTCCAGTGTGGATTATCTATGGAAATATATTATTTTCTTCTGAAGTGTAGCGGGTGCAGTTTATAGATGGAAATATATTGTACTCTACTGGAATGTAGTGGGTACAGTTTATAGTCCGGTGCGGCTTATATATGGATATATATTATTTTCTTCTAAATGTAGTGAGTACGGTTTATAGTCTGGTGTGGTTTATATATGGAAATATATGATTTTCTTCTGAACTTTGATGGGTGCGATTTATAGTCTGGTGCGGCTTGTATGTGGAAATATATTACTTTCTACTGGAATATGGTGGGTGCGGCTTATAGTCCGTTGCAGCTTGTGTATGGAAACCATTTTTCCCCTGAAATTTAGTGGGTGCGATTTACATGGTGGTGTGCTCCATAGTCTGGAAAATACGGTGCATCAAAATAAATGTATTTTTAGTAGGTAATCATGCAAGTCTTGATACAATAAAGTCCTTGGTCTCCCAGAAAGTAAGAAGACTGGGCAGGAGGGATCAGTGTTGCCAACGTAGCCACTTTGTTGTTATATTTAGCAAGTAATCAAAGCTTTTTAGATAGTTTTGATCAAAATCCAGTGGAGACTTTAGGAGACTCCAAAATAAAAGCATGTATTTTGATATTCATTGAGCACATAGTGCTTCTGAGGGCACCACACCCCATTGACATGTGAAAATGAAAACAACAACAGAAAAAAGTGACTTAAAAGACAACCAATCGTGTAATTTGCCGATGAGGTCATCACGTATGTCACCTTCACGTCCTAAATGAAGCGGGTTAGTAATTTGCGTCAATTTTCGTGAAAGGCAGCCGAGGCCATGCGGTTGACTTTGTATCGCCAAGGCAACGGCCAGCAGCGAGCGCAGTGTCTCCCTCCACCAGCGTCAGGACCTTTTTTTCTAGAAAACTGGCACGTCCAGCGAGTGCGCCGGCGCTTTCTCAAGCCCATTCTTGTCCTTGTGAAACGCCAAGATAAAGCACGCCAAGAAAAGGTCATGTGTGTCTAAAAGTCCCAGATCTGCACGGCTGCGTGCAATCAAATTGCAGCCTTTCTCAACCGAGTCGCTTGGACCTCCAGCCGTATCACTTTTTTTTACACCCTTTTTATTCTTTGCAAAGTTGACTGGAAATAGGAAACTTTTCAACACATATCAGTCTCCATTGTCCCAGCATGCATTGCATTGTGTCAATGACACTCTACAGTCGTGTTGCCATGCTATGTCTCATTGAAACATGTTAAAGTACTATTTAAATGACTTGTCCTTGTATATATTACAATAAACACAGTAAAGGGGTCATATTATCTTTTTTTTTCTGCTACAGGTGAAATACTTTTTTGTGGTCTACATCATTGTTTTTCAACCACTGTGCCGTGTGAGATACAGTCTGGTGTGCCGTGGGAGATGATCTAGTTTCACCTTTTTGGGTTAAGATATTTTTTGCAAACCAGCAATCAAAGTCTGCAAATGATGTGTTGTTGTTGAGTGTCGGTGCTGTCTAGAACTCGGCAGCGTAACCGTGTAATACTCTTCCATATAAGTAGGTGGCAGCAGGTAGCTAATTGCTTTGTATATGTTGGGAACAGCGGGAGGCATTGCGCAGGTAAAAAGGTGTCTAAAGCTTAAAACAAAAATAAACAAAAGGTGAGTGCCCCTAAGAAAAGGCATTGAAGCTTAGGGAAGGCTCTGCAGAACCAAACAAAAAACTGAACTGACTACAAAGTAAACCAAAACAGAATTCTGGACGACCACAAAGACGGTGTCCACAAAGTACATCTGAACATGACGTGACAATCAACAATGTCCCCACAAAGAAGGATAAAAACAGCTGAAATATTCTTTATATACACACACACACACACACACACACACACACACACACACACACACACACACACAAACACATTTTATGTATATATATATATATATATGTATATATACATATACATACATATATATATATATATATATATATATATATATATATATATATATATATATATATATATATTAGGGCTGCGCATCTTTGGGTGTCCCACGATTCGAATGAATATCGATTCTTGGGTCACGATTCGATACAAAATAGATTTTTTTTTTTCAATTATGACGATTCTCGATTCAAAAACGATTTCTTTCCCAATTTAAAAGGATTTTCCATTCATTCAATACATAGGATTACAGCAGGATCTACCCCAGTCTGCTGACATGCAAGCAGAGTAGTAGATTTTTGTAAAAAGCTTTTATAATTGTAAAAGACAATCTTTTAACAACTGATTGCAATAATGTAAATTTGTTCTAACTATTAAACGAACCAAAAATAGGACTTATTTTATCTTTATGAAAATATTGGACACAGTGTGTTGTCAAGCTTATGAGATGCGATGCAAGCGTAAGCCACTGTGACACTATTGTTCTTTTTTTTTATTTTTATAAATGTCTAATGATAATGTCAATGAGGGATTTTTAATCACTGCTATGCTGAAATTATAACTAATATTGATACTGTTGTTGATTATATTCATTTTTGTTTCACTACTTTTGGTTTGTTCTGTGTCGTGTTTGTGTCTCCTCTCAATTGCTCTGTTTATTGCAGTTCTGAGTGTTGCTGAGTCAGGTTTGGTTTTGTAATTGGATTGCATTGTTATGGTATATATTTGTGGGTTCTTCCGAGGATGTTGTAGAAATTTGTGATTTAGGGCTGTATAAATAAACAATGATTGATTGATGATTGATATTGCTGTGTATTGTTTTGTTGGATTGATAAAAAAATATATATATTTTTTTAAATAAATAAATAAATACAAAATACAAATAAAAAATCGATTTTAAATGAATGAGAATCGATTCTGAATCGCACAACGTGAGAATCGCGATTCAAATTTGAATCGATCTTTTCCCACACCCCTAATATATATATATGTATGTATGTGTATGTACTGTATATGTATATATGTATATATATTTTTATATGTATATATATGCATATGTATATAAATGTATATGTATATATGTGTATTTATGTATATATGTATATATATGTGTGTATATATATACAGTATGTATATATGTATTTATGTATATATATATATATGTATATATTTATATGTGTGTATATATGTATATGTATGTATGTATTTATGTATATATATATATGTATATATTTATTTATACATATATATATATATTTATATATATATACACATGTATATACATGTATATATATATATATATGTATATATATATATATATATATATATATATATATATATATATATATATATATATATATATATATACACATGTATATACACATGTATATACACATATGTATAAATTGTTGCGCTTGTAAAGACAACTTGAAGTATCTTTTTACACACAACTTGAAGTATCTTTTGACACACAGAAAGCATGTGCTGAATTACTCCTAACATCAAGCGACTCAAAGTGGTGGTCACAACAAATTCTCCAGCTTTGGGTAAATCTCCTGATGGTCCCTTAGAGGGGCCTCGCCAAATTACTCAGTCTTGACTGTATATATGAATGGTAAACAAGAACAACATTGTTATGTGCACAATCGAACAATGACAGTGAATAATGACCACAAAGTCAAGTAAGCAGGTGTGGTGAAATACGTCCTTAAAGCAACCCCTACAATATATACACATGTGTACGTATATACACATATACTGTATATACATATACAAACATATGTATATACAGTATATGTGTATATACATACATAAATATATGTACATATATACACATATATTTATACACACACATATATATATATATATGTGTGTGTGTGTATATATGTATATAAGTGTGTATATATATACATATATATGTATATGTATATATGTAGAAATATGTGTGTATGTATATGTACGTATATTTTTGTGTCTGTGTGTGTATATATATATATATATATATATATATATATATATATATATATATATATATATATGTATACACACACTATGTCTATATTAGCTATTATTGCCTACTATCAAAATGACTTTAAAGGTCTTATGTAAGCGTTATAATGAAGACAACATATGATGTGTCTATATTAGCTATATTAGCCTACTATCATAATGATGGTAGGCTAATATACAAATCTTAGTTGACAAAAATCTTTCAATTTAATATTTGTTGTACAAATTTTTCAAACATTGGAAAACATTAGTAAAACTTCTCAGCTGGTGAGATAACTCCTGGAAATGACCTTCTTAGAATGGCCTAAGGTATAGATGTGTGTGTCCAAGTTAAAGGAAACGCCAGGCTGTCTTCTTCTAATGGATTCATTACAATCTTTGCAAGCTGGGTAGCGTTTGCTGTGGTCTGGAACAACATGGTGCACTAACAGCTATCAGCATACAGCCAATATTACAAAAGCAGTGAAGTTGTCACATTGTGTAAATGGTAAATAAAAAGACAATACAATGATTTGCAGATCCTTTTCAACTTATATTCAATTGAATAGACTGCAAAGACAAGATATTTCCAACCGAGAAAATTCTTTTTTTTTGCAAATAATTATTAACTTTGAATTTATTGGTAGTAACACATTGAAAAAAAGTTGGCTTAGGGGCATTTTTACCACTGTGTTACATGGCCTTTCCTTTTAACAACACTCAGTAAAGGTTTGGGAACTGAGGAGACACATTTTTGAAGTGAAATTACTTCCCATTCTTGCTTGATGTACAGCTTAAGTTGTTCAACAGTCTCCCTTCTCATATTTTAGCCTTCATATTGCAGCACACATATTCAATGGGATACAGGTCTGGACTACGGGCAGCCCAGTCTAGTACCCGCACTATTTTACTACCAAGCCACGCTGTTGTAACACGTGGCTTGGCATTGTCTTGCTGAAATAAGCGTCCATGATAACGCTGCTTGTACTTTTCAGCATTAATGGTGCCTTCACAGAAGTGTAAGTTACCCATGCCTTGGGCACTAATACACCCCCATACCATCACACATGCTGGCTTTTACACTTTGCGCCTAGAACAGTCCAGATGGTTTGTGGAGTTCTTCCATCCCCGGGTTCCTCGGACCACCAATGACGGACATGACAGGCTTGACGGTTTGGAGATGTTTATTTTTTAATAAACCTCTTTCTCTGGTCGCTTTTCAGCACTCGCCTCTTCTCCCCGTCTCGCTCTTCCGGTCGCTTTTCAGCCTTCCGCGTCTTCGTCTCTGTCTCACTCTCGATTCCGCTTGGCCTCGGGTTCGTTCTCGGCCATCCACTCCGACTTCACCCACTCCCTCCTTTCCGGCTGCTGCCCTTTCATACAGTGACAGTTGATGAGACAACTGCGCCCAGGTGGGCCATCTACGCACCTGTCGCCCATTTCAGAGCCGTCACCCGGCGCGCCCGGCCTCGCTGCGGGTCCGTCAGCGACGCCTCCCCACATGGTTCTTTTTCTCTTTGATCCGGAGGACACGCTGTCCACAGTTTCCAAAAACATTTTGAAATGTGGACTCGTCAGAGCAGAGACACTTTTACACTTTGCATCAGTCCATCTTAGATGAGTTCGGGCCCAGCAAAGCCGGGTGGCATCTCTGGGTGTTGTTGATAAATGGCTTTGCACTTTGCATTGTAGAGTTCTAACTTGCGCTTACAGATGTAGCGTCCGACTGTAGTTACTGACAGTGGTTTTCTGAAGTGTTCCTGAGCCCATGTGGAAATATCCTTTACACACGGATGTTGCTTTTTGATGCAGTACCGCCTGAGGGAATCGAAGGTCACGGGCATTGCCGCTTTCGTACAGTGATTTCTCCGGATTCTCTGAACCTTTTGATTCAATTACCGACCGTAGATGGTGAAATCCCTAAATTCCTTGCACTGTTGGACAATTTCCTCGACGCATTTGTCGACAAAGTGGCGACCCTCACCCCGTTCTTGTTTGTGAATGACTGAGCGTTGCCTCCCCCCGACTTAGACTGCTTTTGGACCCCCACCAATCATTTTATTCGGGGCCAGGAACATTTTATTATTGTATAAATGTATTAATTGTGACAACTACAGACAATTGTCAAAATTGTGTCTTCAACCACTAATGACAACATAAACCAGCCAGTGGTCTTTTTGTGATTTGGCATTGAGAAATGGATTGTCTCCTCCCCACTATGGACTGGACTCTCACTATTATGTTAGATCCACTATGGACTGGACTCTCACTATTATGTTAGATCTACTATGGACTGTACTCTCACTATTATGTAAGATCTACTTTAAACTAGACTCTCACACTATTATGTTAGATCCACTATGGACTGGACTCTCACTATTATGTTAGATCCAATATGGACTGGACTCTCAATATTATGTTAGATCCACTATGGACTGGACTCTCAATATTATGTTAGATCTACTATAAACTAGACTCTCACACTATTATGTTAGATCCACAATGAACTGGACTCTCACTATTATGTTGGATCCACTATGGACTGGACTATCACACTTTTATGTTAGATCCACTATGGACTGGACTCCTCTCCAAGATTTCTCATAGTCATTCTCTTTGAAATCCCACTGGGTTGTGAGTTTTTCCTTGCCCTTATGTGGGATCTGAACCGAGGATGTCGTTGTGGCTTGTGCAGCCCTTTGAGACACTTGTGATTTAGGGCTATATTAATAAACATTGATTGCCCCTAATGTAACTGTGAGGAGGTTGAAAACAGCCAATTTGAGCATTCATTATCGCTGCAAAGCGAGCCATGAATGTATTCCAACTTTTCCAAACCAGAACCAACCAGAACCAAGAATCACAGGACCAGAATCACACGGCAGGGTGCTTCTTGCCTATTCTTCCTGTCCTCTGCATTTTTTTCCCCCCTGTCCAACTTTGCCAAGCCGCCTACGCCCCCAACAAGGTCTCGATTCATCGCGAGTGCCCGGGCCGCCCCGACTCAGCAGAGCGGGTAGCAGGCGAGGGGCCAAACGTGGTCGTAACTCTCCACTAAATCGCTGACACACTCCCTTCTTTTCACTGGGGGTGGGGGGCCCTGAAAAGTTTGTCCCCATTAGGACGTCCTTACAAGTCTAGACTCCTGGAGTCGTGAAGCGGCCAGGAAGAACTGAAAAAATGAGTACCATGAACCTTTCCCATGATCCCCCCATGACGAGGTTTTAACACAGACCACAAGCAAGAGTAGGCATGCTAATAGCTAAGCTAGTCGCTAAGCTCGCTAGAAACAACAGGACTAATAGATAGCATGCTAACACTTACCATTGTCTTGATCCGTGGTCCGGATCATGTTTTGTTTTGTTTTGTTCTGTTAGTTTTGGACTCCTTTAGTTCCTGTTTGTGCACCTCGTGAGTTTAGTCACCATGGTTATTTATGATTTTCACCTGCCTCTGATGTTTGGGACACACCTGTTTGTAATCAAGAGACACTATTTAAGCCTGCCTATGTTGTTCACTCGTCCTGGCTTCTTTGTTTTCTCCATGCAACTGTTACGTTTTGATGTTCCTGGTTCTTGCTTCTGTGTTTCCTGTGCTAAGTTTTGCCTTAGCTTCCGTGTGTAATCGGCACACATCCTTTTTGCTTGTTTTTGGTTTGCTTATGATTTATGATAAATAAATCATCTCCTACCTCACACTGTCGTCCGGAGCTGTCTGTTCTGCATTCCTGGGAGAACAATCCTCGCATAAAGATGCGACCAGGTCGTGACAACCGTATGTCAAGGACCAAGTTCTAGGACTTTGGGAAAATGGTAGTAAAATTTGCCCCAAAAAATGTGCATGCTAAGATAATCTTGCTAACTTTAGCTATATATATATATATATATATATATATATATATATATATATATATATATATATATATATATATATATACACTATATATATATGAATATGTATCTATCTGTATGTATATATACACTGTTTATATGTATATGTATACATGTATATGTATATATATTTGTATATATATATATATATATATATATATATATATATATATATATATATATATATACTGCTACGAAAAATGT
The DNA here is from genome assembly GCF_033978795.1 of Nerophis ophidion. NCBI lineage: Eukaryota > Metazoa > Chordata > Actinopteri > Syngnathiformes > Syngnathidae > Nerophis > Nerophis ophidion. The sequence goes on along the minus strand of NC_084612.1, from coordinate 49,164,753 downwards.
AGAATGCATTAACTATGGTTTTTATAATCTGTTGAGACTGACCAACCTGACTCGTGACCCTGTTGAGGGACTTGCTGAACAACTTGCCCCAACCTCCCTCATGGCCATCCAGAACCGCACAGCCCTTGACCGCATCCTAGCCAAGGAAGAAGGTGTGTGTGCAATGTTTGGTGACCAATGCTGTCTCACCTTGTGCTCGGTCTTTATGCACCTGCATCATTGTTAGAGCCGTCACAGGTCAACCGCCACCCTGTATCTGGGTTAGCCATGTTTCTGAAGGGGGTCAAGCAAAGTGATGACTTTCGAGAATTGCTAGTTTCCCTCGCTGACCATGGCGACTTTGACGTGGACTCCCTCCATCTATCTGCCATGTAACTATGCTTTTGTTTTAGTGCGAGCTTGCTAAAACTTTAATGTGGGGTAGGTGATTTAAAAGTATTGTAATTGTGTTAGAGATCTTTTTTAGAAAATCTGAAGGGGGATTGACGGAGACAGATATCTTTGTAAATCCTGGTCATATTTTAAAACAGGTAAGTGTGGGCCATGCGTAGACCTTTAAGGTTGGAATGTAATGAGGAGCATAACACTCTTCTTTTCTCAAATGTCCCAGGCTTAGGAGGAGGGTGAGAGGAGGAGGAGGGGGGGCGAGTGGGAGGGGGTGAAAGGGGGAAACTTCGGTAGTACCGGCAGATCAACTAGGGTGATTTGAATTTGTTGTGCATAGATTTGGTCTCCCAAAGCTTTGGTAATAAAATATCAAGATAAGCTACTCTGTCTCGGATTCATTTAAAACCAGCTTATGTGTCATCGAAAGAACTTGGGAGAGACCAGCGGTTTAAATTCCCAGCAGAGGAATGCCTGGTCCAACGCAACACTATCCAGGTCCAATCACAGATGCGGCTTGGAAATTACAAGCGTATTTCTTCATCTTACTCGTCGTCGGCGTCGCCACAGCTGTATCTTCCTTGTTCTTCTGCTTCGTCTCCTTGTTGTGTGCGCAGTTGTGCACTGCACTCTCTAAAAGCCATAGATGTTATTGTCACATATGCATGTACAGCAGATGGCAGTACTGTCCTGTTTAAGAGTGTCACAACATTGCTGTTTATGGCAGACGAACTGCTTTACGGTAGACGAAAACGTGACTGCTGTTTTTGTGTGTTGTTACCACGCTGGGAGGACGTTAAAGAAACTGCCTGACAATAAACCCATATAAGAAATCAACAACTGGCCCTCGATCATTCTACAGTTATAACGTCATTGGGCAGACACGCTGTTTACATCGTGGGAAAGCGGACGTAAAAACAGGCTGTCCTCACTCAGGTCCGCATGGAGCTGGAGGGAGCATGGCCTCCAGCTCCACCTGAATTTCGGGAGATTTTTGGGACAAAATTTGTTCCGGGAGGTTTTCGGGAGAGGCGTTGAATTTCGGGAGTCTCCCGGAAAATCCGGGAGGGTTGGCAAGTATGATATATATATATGTTATATATATATATATATACATTTTTCCCACCCAAAACTCTGTTACTACTTCAACATTTCTTGACCGATTGAAACAATTCCAACAATAACCGATTCAGCTCATTCAGGACATTCATGCTCCTAATCATTTTCAAAAAAATTCTTACTTTTCCCAAATTTCCAGGAAGTTCCCATTAAAATGAATAGGACATTTTTTCAAGTTGCACAATTTCTACATTTTTCAACATATTCGAACCATTCCAACATCAACACATTCCGCTCATCCCGGCCATTCAAGATACCACTTTCTCAAGTTCCAAACCAAATTCCGGTTTCCCTGGAAATTCAAAGTCTTCAACATTCAAACTATTCTTACTTTCAGACTACTTTCTGTCAGCATTTCACTTCCACTTCAGCATTGGAGCATTCACACCTCATCTAGTTATTGTTTACTATTTTGAACAAACAATTGTAGGTTATTAAGAAGAAAAGGAACTAGTTTAAAGGGGAACATTATTTTATTTTTCGAAGTTTTTTTCAAAATTTTACCCATCATGGAATATCCTGAAAAAGGCTTTAAAGTGCCTGATTTTCGCAATCTTTAAATCCATCGTCCATTTTCCTGTGACGTCATTTCGTGATGCCAACATGGCGGATAGCACAGCAATATATAGCGACATTAGCTCGGATTCAGACTTGGATTTCAGCAGCTCAAGAGATTCAACAGATTACGCATGTATTGAAACGGATGGTTGGAGTATGGAGGCAGATAGCGAAAACGAAATTGAAGAAGAAACTGAAGCTATTGAGCGAATAGCTATTGAAGCTATTCGGCGATCACCTTCTAACCAACGATTGAGTGTCGCAGGATATCCATACATCTCTGTGCCATGTCTGTTGTAGCATCGCCGGTAAAATGTACAGGAGCAACTTAAATCCGTCGACTGGTAAGTGTTTGTTTAGCATTAAATGTGGGTGGAGAGAAAGGCTGGATGCAAATATAGCTACAAATGTGCATACAGATAGCCTAAATAGCATGTTAGCATCGATTAGCTGGCAGTCATGCCGCGACCAAATATGTCTGATTAGCACATAAGTCAATAACATCAACAAAACTCACCTTTGTGATTTTGTTGATTTTATCGTTGGAAATGCATCTGCTTTGAGTGTCGCAGGATATCCATACATCTTTGCGCCATGTCTGTCGTAGCATCGCCGGTAAAATGTGCAGACGAGGGACTTTCGGATCTTTTGACACTGGTGCAACGTGAATCCGTCGATTGGTAAGTGTTTGTTTGGCATTACATGTGGGTGGAGGGAAAGGCTGGATGCAAATATGGCTACAAATGAGGCATAACGATGCAATATGTATATACAGCTAGCCTAAATAGCATGTTAGCATCGGTTAGCATGCCGTGCTAATCGATGCACACTCCACGTAAGTCAACTTGAATCCGTCCCTGATCGTGTTGTTACACCCTCCGACAACACACCGACGAGGCATGATGTCTCCAAGGTACGGAAAACAATCGAAAAAACGGAAAATAACAGAGCTGATTTGACTCGGTGTTTGTAATATGTCTGAGAAAATGGCGGATTGACTACCTAGGTGACGTCATCGCCCCGAGAGCGAATAATAGAAAGGCGTTTATTTTGCCAAAATTCACCCATTTAGAGTTCGGAAATCGGTTAAAAAAATATATGGTCCTTTTTCTGCAACATCAAGGTATATATTGATGCTTACATACGTCTGGTGATAATGTTCCCCTTTAAAAAAAGTGTTGACGTTGTTTAATTGTCAATAGCACTCACCATAATTACATATAAAAATGTCGTGTCAATACAATATTGACGAGGAAATATTGGACCATCCTTATTGTGCACTTGTTGCTAATATTGACGTGCATGCCACAGCTACAGGTGTGCACACGAGTCAAAAATAATGATCTGATGTTATTGCTGTGTTCTAACAGGTGGGAGGGGTGAGGAGAGAGAGTTATTGTCCATGATCACAAAGGCCTCCTCTCTGGTCATTACGTCCATTTGGAAACATGTCAGTCTGGGAGAAAACAGAGTGTCACGCAGCATTATCTCCGGGATGTTTGGCCAAGTGTGCTGGAGCGTCCAGGGAGGTGGGGCTGGGGGCTGAGGGTAGAGGACGTGCCAACCTGCCCTGCCCTCATGTAACCCTCCGTCGTCCAATCAGGACTCGCTCTGCCACCTGACTCGTGAACGATTCAACTGTTTTCTCATCATCACTTTTTAGGCTGCAGAGGAGAGAGAAAAGATAACAACATCGTTGGGATGTCAAAATGAACAAGTTCACTCATGTGATTTATCACCCAAAAATATCGGACTAATCATGTACATCAGGGGTCCCCAAACTACGGCCCGCGGGCCAGGTCTGGCCCTCCAGCCTACACAATCTGGCCCACGGGACGACATTTTGCAAGACATCTCGATTACATATTGTGGAAGGAAGTGCATCAGCGCACCTACAAAATCGATATTTTAAAATGAGAATTGATTCTGAATCGCACAACGTAAACGATTCGATTAGTATTCGAATATTTTTTTTTTCCACACCCCTAATATATATACACACACACACATATATTATATATTATATATATATATATATATATATATATATATATATATATATATATATATATATATATAGTTACGATATGGTGGGCGCATTGTGATGCGCGGAGGTGTCGGCCCCAAGATGCCAAAGACGGGAGCAAGCAGGACTGGATGTAGGAACCAGATTTAATAATAAAACACAACAAAACACTTGACAAAGGAAAAGAAAAGGTGTGCCACCGCACGGTAAGCTAAATGCTACTTGTAGCAAGGGTAGAGTTCAAAAGTCCGAAAACAGCGCGAGCCGAGCGCGCGGAAAGCTAAGCTAAAACTTAGCAGAGTGAAAACAATGAGGATAAGCAATCGTAACTTGTTGCGTGAGCAAACGAAACAGCCAGGCTGAACTAGGGTAACCGGTGGGCTTAAATACAGAGAACGTAATAACAAACCGGTGTGTAGACGGAGCGTGCAGGAGGAGCAAATTAAGTTGTCATGGTGATGAATGTAAATAAGGAAGTCCGCTAACAAACGGGATCGGTAGAGTCCAAAACATGATCAAAATATAGTAGGACAATACAAAAAAGACAAACATGCTAGAGATGTGTGATCCGGAAGCCGGATCACAACATTACCCCCCCCCCTTAAGGGGCAGATCCCAGATGCCCCAAAAAAAACAGCAATAAAGAGAACCCCCTCCCACAATGAGACAGTCTGAAAATGAAGGGAGGGTGGAGGGAGGACCTGGTGGAGGGTTGATAAGTCCTGTGTCCCCGGATCCACCGAGGACACGCTAGGTGGCGGCGGCGGGTGGAACGTCGCTGCCACAACAGTCCAGGCGGGCGAACCCACAGAGGCCACTTTAGTTGCTGACGAAGACTCGGGCACGTCCTACGAGGAGGACGCCCGGGGTAGGGCCACAGCCGTGGCCATTGTGGAGGTGGGCGCACCCGTTGAGGGGGACGCCCGTGGTACGGCCACACCCGTGGCCAGAGTGGAGGTGGACGCCTGGTGTACGGCCACACCCGTGGCCGACGTGGAGGAGGACTCGGCTTGGCAGCAGCAGACAAAGGCATGGGGGCTGTAACCGAAGCAGGCACCGATGCTGGTGCGGATGCCGGCAGGGAAGCAAGTGCAGAGGCCGGCAGCGGATCAGGAGCAGGTGCAGAGGTCGGCTTCAGCCGAGGAGCAGGTGCAGAGGTCGGCTTCAGCCGAGGAGCAGGCGTCGGCTTCAGCCGAGGAGCAGGCGTAGGCTTCAGCCGAGGAGCAGGCGTCGGCTTCAGCCGAGGAGCAGGTGCAGAGGTCGGCTTCAGCCGAGGAGCAGGCGTCGGCTTCAGCCGAGGAGCAGGCGTCGGCTTCAGCCGAGGAGCAGGCGTCGGCTTCAGCCGAGGAGCAGGCGTCGGCTTCAGCCGAGGAGCAGGAGTCGGCTTCAGCCGAGGAGCAGGAGTCGGCTTCAGCCGAGGAGCAGGAGTCGGCTTAAGCCGAGGAGCAGGAGTCGGCTTCAGCCGAGGAGCAGGACTAGGACTATGATGAGTGATAAGACGAACACTAGGACTCGGGCAAGGGCTTGAGAGAGGACCAGGACTTACAATCACACTAGTGCTTTGAGAAGGGCTTGGGCAACGACCAGGACTTACAGTCATACCAGGGCTTGGGCAAGAACTAGGACAAACGGTCAAACTAGGGCTTGGGCAAGGACTGGGACTAACAATCAAACTGGTGCTCGGGCAAGGACTTGGGTAAGGACTAGGGTTCGGACTAAGACCACGAGGGGAATCAGTACTAATATTACAAAGAAAAAGAAACAAGACTCGGGACCGGACTCGAAACAGGACTCGGACTACGGATCAGTCTACGAGTGGAACTAGGACTACGACGACTACGAGAAAGACTAGGACTACAACTAGAATCAGAACGGAAACTCGGACCAGGACTTGGACTACAACTCAGTCTACAAGTCGGTCTACGCGTAGGACTAGAGCATGGGCTACGAAGAAGGCTGGGACTCGAACTC